>NW_024412413.1:1610441-1683183 GCF_014898765.1 Herpailurus yagouaroundi | reverse complement strand
GTAAGACGCAGGGGTGGGGCCCAGGAGTCAGATGCAGGGGTGAGACCTGGGAGTAAGATGCAGGGGTGAGACCCGGGAGTCAGATGCAAGGGTGAGGCCCAGGAGTCAGCGTCTTCACCGCGGCGCCCAGAGAGGCCTACTTCCCCTCCTCCCTTCTGACCACCTCGTGAAGGCCGTGTGTCCTGCGATGCCGGGGCCTGTCCCCCCTCCAGGAGCCCCCTCACTTCCGCACGCCCGCCTCTTGCTGAGATTCTGTGTCTGCCTCCCAGGGAGTCTGTGTCGGCCCGCTGACCCCTGCCGGCCCACTGGTTGCTACCCCGGGAGGGATGCTCGGTCTCTCTCCCACCCAGCCTGGGGCCAGTGGAGCTAGAGCGCGTGCTCAGACCCTGCCCAGGGTGTGGCGGTGTTGGGGGGTCGTGGGGAGTCAGCATCCGACACCTGCTCCCAGGCTGTTTGCTTCCTTCCTCTGCCCCCCCCCCCCCCCCCGTCCTGGGTGTCCTCCCCTCCCCTGCCCCCTCCCCCATCCTGGGTGCCTCCCCTCCCCCTCCTCGCTCATTCTGGAAGCATCTCTGGGAGGCGTGCGCTGCCCGCTGTAAGCACTGATTAACAGACCCGTCCTGGGCCTGCAGCGCTGCCCCTGCTGGGAAGAGAGATCATTTAGGGCAATTCTGCACGGAGACTGATGACTCTGGTTACACTTCAATTTAGTTGCCACCAGCAGGAAAATAAATGCCGCAAGCAGGGCATGGGGGTCTTGTGTGGGCTCGGGAGCGCCACCCCACGCCTGGAGGACCTTCCCTTTGGGGCACCGGCTCCCCTCACACCGCACCTCTGCTTGACGGGTCACCACCGCCAGGCCCCGTATCCCTTGTCCGTTAGCTGTCGAGGGGCAGGGTCTGCAGCAGGTGCTCCGGGCTCGAGGGCCAGAGGGCTGGGCGCGGCCTGGGTGGCCCTTCCGGGGACAAGTCAGCCAGCAGCTCAGCAAGACGCTGTCGACTGTCCTGAGCCCTGAGTGGCCTCAGTGGCTCAGACCAGAAGCTCCACCCGGTGCCGCGTGCTCGGCTCCCACTATGTGCATGCTGGGCGAGCAGGGATGCAGAGGGACACATAAGACCAAACACTGCACCATTTCCAGAAAGTTCTTCCCTGCAAAGCACCCGTACCCACAGGGCCGGGCCCTAGAGAGCATCTGGGGCAGCCGGACTGTCCCTGGCCGCACGGGTTTGACACAGGGCACCTGACTTGGGTGGAACTGGGGGGCGGTGGGTCGTGCTCTACACATCGTTGCAGCGTGAACACAGTCTCGGGAGCTGGGGTCGGCCCCCATCCCTCTGGGGGCCTGGATACCGTGGACACGGTTGGCTGAATCGAGCAGGGTCGCCCACAAGAGGACTGAGATGAGGACAGAATTAGCCACTTTGACCGCAGAGGGCATGGGAACAGAGTGAGGGTCCGGCCCTCGGGAAGCCTGCTGTTGATGGCCCCTCCCCGGGCACCGGACAGGTCACAGCCGGCATCAGCAGGGCCATCAGAACGCAGGTGGAAGGCTGGGACGAGGGGCAGCCCCTCGCTGTCAGTGCCTGTGAGTTAACTTCACAGAGCAAAGTTCCCCGATGGCTGTGGCCCCCGGAAGACCCTTATCTGAACCCAGTGGCTCAAGGAATTAGGCACCCAGGCTGGGCCCCTCCCGCCCCCAACCCGGAGAGGATGTAACCTCCCACGAGGGGCCTGGGGTCCACCCACCAGAGAGACACGATCTCTCTCTCTCTCAGAGTGGAGAAGGGGCCTCAGAGACCTCTGTCTCTGCCTCTGGTCGTATCCATTAACTGACATCAGTGGGTTTTCTAGACCCGACAGCCAGCCCTCTTGGCTCCCGGATGCGAGGGGTGCTCCCCGGGGGAGGCCCGGCTTCCTGATGACCCTGTGCTCCCAAGACCAAGGGTAATGACGCAAAGCGATGATAGTTTCCTCGTCTCGGCCGCACAGAAGGGAAGAAGGAGCACTGTCCATCCTGCCGGGAGGGGCCCAGTCAAGGGACCCCCACCCCGTCAGTTACTCACGGTTCACGGACGGCGTCCACACCCGTGAACTCCTTTAACCGCCATCTTGCACCGTCGATCAGACGCGGCCAGGGTGCTCCGCCCATGTTTGGATGAGCCTGCGGATCAGAACCCAGGGAGCCGGGACCCGAGCACACAGGTGGTGAGGGGCTGCCTCGCCGCCAGCTCCCAGCCGTCGGATCCCTCGCATTTGCACCCCCAGGCGTGCGTGCATTTGCCTCCACGCACGCCTGCACCTGCTGCACATGCGGCATCATCCCCGCTCCTCCCCGCAGACCACGGCGCTGTCGTAAAGGGCACGGAGCTGAGAAGTCCCTGCAGAAGCTCAGACCCCCATAGGAGCCGCAGGAAGCACGAACTGGTTCCTGCAGGTTTAAGGGGGCAGTTGAGCAAGTCCTATGGAAACAGCCTCGAACTGGGCATAACGTGACCTAGAACTGGTAGGATATTGTCCTGAGGTCTAGTAAAGACAGGCAGAGGGGCAGCGGTGTGTGCATCCACCTCTGTCGTGTTTGCAACAGTGACACGTTAACACGTCAAGTCACGTGGAGCCAGAGGCATCTGTGGAACTCAAAACTGACCTGAGGCGTCAATAAAAATGGACAAATGCATCAGGGTGGTAGGGGTAAGAGTGTAATCACATCTAGAATGGATGAGAGAGAGAGAGAGAGAGAGAGAGAGAGGTGCTGTATCCACACAGTGCAATATTTTCCAGCAAGGACACAACAGAAGCATTGACATCTGCTGTGGATGAACCAAAAACATTGTGCAGGTGATCGAAGCCGGTTACCAAAGTTCACCCGCAGTGTTGTCCGGTGTAGATGAAATGCATAAAAACAGAATAATCCGTAGAGACAGAATGCAGGTCTCCGGTGCCCGGGGGTGAGGCAGCGGTCACGGCTATGGGGTTTCCTTTCGGGGTGATGGAGAGGTTTCAGGACAGGTGCAGGTGATGGTGGCACAACCTTGTGAACACACGAAAAGCTACGGCACTGTGCACTTGAAAAAGGTCCTGCTACGAGCAGCTGTGTGTGGTCCGAAGCCCCCGGTCCTCACTCTCCGGAAGTCCCTGCTGGCCTGACGGAGGTCCGACCGAGTGTGAGTGACGCCTCAGAGAACGTGAAGAAGGCACCCGGACCAGCAGAGGCCCGTCTCCGCAGGCTGGCGGCTGGAGAAGGTGTGCGTGTTCTGACCTCAGCATCCAGAAGGAGTCGCCCCCGCACCTGCTCCTCCATCTGAGGGGCGGCTGGCAATTCCTTCCTGCATTCACAGAGCCCAGGGGTCACTCTGTCCCCCGGCCATTTGCACTGATTTAGCTTTGGAAAATGGTAATGAAGTTTTGTTGCACGGAAACAGCGACAGGGAAAAGCTCATTGGCCTCTGGGTGCCTTTCCAGGACTGTGTGGGCTGCACTGACCCCCTGCCCAGCCCGGGGCCCCCTCCCCCCGGCGTCTGGACCGCAATCTGGGGGCCACTGCAGCCCGCATGGTGTGGTGCCCCGACCCCTCCAGCAGGTGCCATCCCACGGCTGAGCGTCTCGCCACGATGGGGCAAAGACGGGGCTTTCCTGTCCGCACGGCAGGGCTCACGGGCCATCCGCGGCCACACTGATGCTTGGGACAGCCGTGCGGCTGGGGGAGGAGAGAAGGGCAGTCATCTGCCGCAGGTCCCGGAGGCAGGGGTGCGACTGGCTGAAACCCGCCCTGGAGCTTTTTTCCTGAAGCTTCGTGCCTGGGAGTCTGTGGTGTTAGCCGTCCGCGTGTCTGCCCAGCCAGGCACAGGTACACGCTTGCTGGGGAGATGCGTCCACACCTCAAGTTCGAGGTGGGGGCCTGCCTTGCAGGGGCGAGGCCAGGCCGCACTCGGGGGAGGGCTTTCTGCCCACGGTCTCGTTCAGGATCCCCCCCTGCCCTTGGTCCGCGCGTCCGTGGTGCTCCAGGACCCCAGCGATGGGAACCTTCCCTGTCGGCCAGAGCGAGCCACTCCTGCTCTCCACTTTCCTGGCCACTTCTGTTTCCATTTTTTCCGGGAAGTTTCAGTGGCCTTGACTGTTCCCAGAGAACGCAGCCCATTAGCATTTTCATTCCGATTGTGTTGAACTGATGCATTAACAGAGAATCGACATCTTGGTGATGCTGACTGTCCCCGACCATGTGATTTTCCATCTGCTCAAATTTACTTTTGTTTTCTTAATGAACGCCTTGAAGTCATCCTCCTCCAGGCCTCACGCGTCTCCTGTTCAATTTATTCATGGGTATCTTATCTCCTCTGTCGCTGGAAGTGGGACTTGCCCCACTGTTCCTCCGCTGGACGGTGTGTTTCCTCACATCTTGCTTCATTCTGGCTTCGACATGAGATTTCTTCCAAAGCCTCCTTCCCCTTCAAGTCCGCCTGGTGCCTGGCCGAGAGCCGCGCCCTCAGCAGGAAAATGCTTCTGGATGTGGACGCCCAACTGAGCCGGTGGGCCGTGGACAGCAAGGTTCTGGAACCCGGGCACGTGGCTCGCACTTAGTGCTTACACGCAGGGGCGCACGTGGGGGCGGAGCATGGGGCTCACAGTGTGCTGGCCCTCGGGCTCAGGGACGGCAGGGACAAGCCGAGAGACACGGTCACCACGGGGGTGAGGGCGTCAGCGGAGGAGGGTCCCGAGCTGGTGCTCTGTGATCAGCATTAGCATGTGCTCACACGCATGCCTGTACATATGCGGGCACACGTGTGCATATTCGTGCGTGCACACTCGAGCAGGAGATATCGTGTGTACACCTTGTGTGCTCACGTGCAGTGTGTGCACGCGTGTGCATGTGTGTGCGCATGTGTGTGCATGTGGGCACACGTGTGAGATTCTCGGCTTCCCGGGCCCTATTCTCGCTGAGGGATGGCCCTGCCTTGTTCCCTTTGTTCGCCCCTCCCTTTCACCCACGTGCCAACCACTGCAGGCGTGGACACAGGACAGGAGGGTCCCCACCGTCCTCCGTGGACCCAGAATCTGGACAGTGTTCTCTGTGGCAGGTGCCCAGGGGCCAGCCAGAAAGGAGGCCTGGTGCCTGTGGGAGGGGGGCGCCCCTCGTGGGGCAGGGGGTCCTTCTAGTCCTCGCGGGGGAGACCTCTCCCCTGCTCCCCACGCTGAGGTGACCCCACCTCGCACACGGGCCAGGGTAACGGTGCGAAGGCAGGAGTGATTCATTTCACTTAACCGCGATGAGAGTCACCGCCTCCCCGTCGGTGCATCCCGTCCTGTTCTCAGCAGTTTGCTTCTTTGTCAAAAGTAAACACAACCAGAAAATCCAATTCCGGCCCATTTCCCTCACAGCCCCCGCTCCCCGGGAGATGGATGGTGCTGTGTGTCCCCATCTATCACCCCCGTCCCGGCCTGGAGGCCACCGCGCTTTTCCACTTATTTTGGGCTTTGGAGAAACCCGAACATTTCGCTTTCTTCCTGTGGGCTCCTCTGTGCTGCCCTTCCTCCCCCGCCAGCCGTGTCCCCTGTCCCCTGTCCCCTTCTCCAGCTACCAAGGTCAGTCTGATGTTCCTTTGGAGCACTGGGAGCAGACGGGGACCTCCCTCCCCGGTGCAGAGGGGCCTGGTCCTTCGGAGGCTGGAACGGAGCCCGCGGGCAGGAGAGAATCCGCTCTCCCTGCCTGACGGTTCTGAGCTGGGATGCTGGTCTGCCTCCGACTGGGACCCACAGCCCCGGCCTGGATCCCCAGCCTGCAGACTACAGATCCCTAATCCCGGGGCTGATTCCGAGAGCACCCCCCACGTCCCACTGGACTGTTTCCCTGGAGAACGGACACACCCCACACCCACCTTCACCGCTGGCCTCCTCTGGCTCGGCGAGGCACCAGCCCACGCGTAACGCCGGCCTCTCAACGCCCCGTGAATCCCCTCCCCGCCTCCCCCTGCAGCTGCAGATCGCCAGGATAGTACAGTGGGAGCCTGGCCCGTCCCCGCTCCCTCGGAAGGTCTGCCCCACAGGCTGTTCCGGCAAAGACCCAGGCTCACCCTGGACAGGACTGGGGACTCGGAATCCCGCCTTCTCCGCTGAGACCCCGGGGCCCGTCCTCACGGCACCCCCAAGGACTGCAGGGCTGTCTCCCACCAGGGGAACAGGACCACCTGCTCGGGCTCCTTGCTCCCTGTCCTCACCTGGAGGGCTGTTTTTGTCTGTCTTTCGGTACCGGGTGAGACGAGCCCCAGACCCACTAAAGGAAGGCATTAGGCAGGTGGGTCCAATTTTAAAAAGTCAGAAATACAAGTCACTTCTGCCGGACACAGAAGGATTTGCTGGGAAAGAGTCTGGGGACAATCACGGTGATTCAGGGCAGCCTAGCTCCGAGACTGCTCCTCGCAGGGGCGTGGGCTCCGGGGGGTCCAGGGACATCTGGGCTCCGGGACTGACTGGGCACGGCGGCTGCGGACAGCCCGAACTCATTTGAAATAATCTGGAAGCTCGTCCGCGTTCCTCTACCAACGGCCCTGTGTTCTCATGATGCACCCCTGGGACGGGCGGATTTTTACTGAGGACAAGTGGTTTCATAGAGAAGCTGGGCCAGTGTCAACCTCGACATCACTATATCCTGGATAAATAGCTTCGGGAGTGAAGTGTAAAAAACTGTGATGATGTCGAAACTTCCACTGTGGCAGCAAATCATACATGCTGGACACAGTGCCCTGCTCTTGGGCTCTGGGCACCTGGGATTCAGCCTAGAGCTGTGTCCCCACCCCGAGCAGGAGCCTGAGTGGCATCTGCTTGACCCGAGGACCTTGCGGGCCTGTGGGCAGCGCTCTGGGCGGGATGGGCCCTGATGGAGGCAGGTGCCGGCTCGTATCTGCGGAAGGGGGAGGCAGGCCGGCCTGCAGGTGCCGGGCAGGTGGGGCTGGGCTTGTCTGCGGGCGTCTGTGCCCAGGCCTGCAGTCACATGGCGGGCAGGACCCAGAGGGGAGTCCGCCTGGGGGGCTCGCAACAGCGGCACCCAGCCGCCCGGCCTCTTGGTCTCTGAACGTCCATCCGTCTGTGACTTTCCAAAATGCCGAATGCCCACAGCCGGCTGCCCCGGTTCCCAGCGCCGGCCCTCGGTGGCTCTTGCTGTCTCGAATCCCTAGAAACGCTCGGCCTTGTCAGAGGCCCCAGCTGTCTGCGCTGCTCGGCGTCTGAGCACAGGCCCCGGGGCGGCCTCCGGGGCAAAGCGAGGGCTGCCCGTGGTGGCCCCAGGTCCTTGGTTGTTTCAAAGAAGAGCAGCCCAGGGACACCTCCTGCCCTGTGGGCTCCGGGAAGGCCCAGCTACCCGGCGGCTGAGAACGGCTCATGGCATATGGCCGGCACCGTGGCACCCCCCACCCCCTGCTCTTTGGTGGAAGGGTCTTTGGGCCTGAGGGCCCTGGGCCGGCGCCTGTGTGCAGGGCCCAGGATTCTGCATTGAAAGCGTAAATGTGTTTCTACTCCGGCTGTCCTGAGCCCTGGCATTGGGCAAATAGCCACCTACAGCCCCAGGAAGGACCTGGCCGCCCAGAGACTTCCACCCCACGCCTGCTTTCTGCAGCCGTGGGGTGGGGTGGGGGCTGAGAGAGGTGAGTGGGGGGCTCTCCCCGCCCCCCCCCCCCCCGGAACAGGACAGCAGGAGTGAGGAGGAAGCCCCCAGGGGACACGTCAGCACACAAGGGCATCTCAAGGTCACTCTGTCCTGCAGGGTTTTAAAAACCTTGATTATGATGATTTTTCTAGCTCTATTGAGGGGCCATTAACAAACAACTCCGTCCCTACTGTATTGGGAGCACAACGCAGGATATTTTGACATCCGCGTCCATTTGAACGAGTCCCGCGATGCAGGAGGTGAACACCCCTGTCCGCTGGCCTGGCCCCTTCTGTGCAAGGTGACCAGGATCTCCTCCCTTAGCAGCTTCCAAGGACGCGCTACCCCATCATTAACTAGGGTTCCCGTGCTGCACGCTGGACCCCGGGACTTACTCACCTTACAGCAGGAGGTCTGGCCCCCCACCCACCCCTCTCTGCCCCCCCCCCCCCCCGCCCCGCCCCAGCCCGGCTCCTCTCTGCCCCTCTGCACCTGCCGGGCTGGCCATCGGCCCACAGCGTGGACAACAGACTGAGCCACGGAGGCCGGGCGCCTGGCAGAGACCCGAAGACTGGCCGTCCCTCCGGGACCCGCCTGGGCCGGGCCCAGCCCGTGTGCAGGTAAGTCGGGGCGTGTCTCAGAGAGGACACGCTTGTCAGCAGGTTTGCATAAAAGCGACGCTCCTAAGGAGAGTGTTTTCACAGATTATTCCTTTCCTGAAAACCGGCAGCCGATAAATACTGGCGTTCTTCACAAATACACCCGTTACGTCCGGGAAAGCAGGCATCAGCGGGGCAGAGCCGCGTGTTACTCAATGTCATCGGGCTAACTGAACTTCTGGATTCAGTGAAATATGCTCAGTTCTGAAATTCAGTCAGACAACGGTGGGGGGCGGGGGGGCGGTCTCCATGACTCCCCCCTCCCCCCCACCACCCAGGCTACAGTGGGAGGGGCTAGGGTCCCGAGGGGGGACGGGGCGGGGGCCGCAAACTCCGGGGACCCCAGCCACTCTGCGGTGGATCCCCCCTTCCTCCCCAGCCCCCCTGCCTCTCGGCCCCACTCTCAGGGAAACTGAGGTCACACACTAGTCTTCATCACCCCTCCCCATCCGGGGCTCGCCCGCCCGACTCGCTTGCTGGAATGCACCTGCCAAGGTGGCCACTCACCTCCGGGCCGAGGTCCGTGGCTGGCTGCCTGTCCCTCCCCGTAACTGCTGGGGTGAGGCCCCTCCCTTCCCCAAGGGCCCCACGACAGCTCATGGGAGACCTGGTAGGAGGCGTCAGGAAGACGGGAGGGGGGGAGGGGGGGGAGAGCCAGCCCTCCGCGTGCTCACCTCCAGTGGGTGTTTGCCCCGTGAACCTCCCTCGGCCCGGCCCGTCTGGTCCGGTCCCTCTCCGGGGTGATCCGACAAGCTCACCTGATACGCGGGGTGCAGGGGCAGAGAGAGAGGGTCCCTCCCCAGCCCCGGATCCCCGCAGGAGGGGCACTGCCGTCACAGCGGGCTTTTCACGAAGGGCCTAAGAGGCATCGGAGCGGCCGCCACGCTCACGGGGAGAGCAGTTATTAAAGTGTTATGGGGGACGTCTTCTCCACATCCACAGTCCACTTGTCATCGAGAAGTAGCTTTGCAGACGATGCAGCAGCGGAACGCAGTCCGTCTGGGGACGCACGCGCCTCGGGCACGCTGGAACGTTCCGGAGGTGCTGCTGGGTCAACACGTTCCAGAAGGGCGCCCGCTCCCACCCGGCCGGGCCCAGGCTCTCTGCCCCGGGGGGTGGACCCTGCGCCCCGGCTCCCGTGTCCCCTCTGCCAGCCTGTCACCTAGCAGGAACATCAGGAAGTTTGGAGGAAAGGGTGGAGGGTGTGGGGTCCTTGGGGTCCGGAGTCCGTAAGGCCGACCGAAGATGCAAGCAGGGGAAGAGAAGTGAGTGACGGAGTATAGACCACGGAGCAGGGACAAAGGCAGAGAGGCCGTGGGATCCGGGGTCGTGAGGGCTGCGGAGGCCGGAGTGTGGCCTTGGTGGGGCTGGACGCAGCATATGTTGGCTCCCTCCTGAGGCCAGAGGCCAATGTAGCCCAGGGGTCAGGGTCCAGCCGACCCTGTGAATCAGCGGGAACCTCCGGGTCAATAAACCTGAATGTTCTTTCAACAGAAATCACTGCTTCCTTTACTGTTGTTGTCTTGCCCGGGACGCCCCATGGCGGTGTCCCCGTATCGTGGGTTTCCCAGCACTTCATCAGGCCCTCCGTCAAGATGACCAAGGACCCCTCAGACGGAAGCGGGGGCTCCCTGGCTTCTCACGGCCACCAAGGCCCACGCCTCGCCCGACCCCAGCTTCCCCTTCGCCGCTGCCCACCCGGGAAGTGGTCCACTCAGACCCTCAGAAGGAAGCATCTCTTGTGGCCGACCGAGGGCAAAGTGTCTGTCCTGCGGACGCTGCTCGCTGTAGAGAAGGGCCAGGTCAGCCCCGACGCAGAGCAGCCGGGCAGGAGGTGAGTGACACAGGTGGGGTTTGTCTGCCGGCTGCCGGGGCGGTGGGGACGGGGCGTGGCATCTGGAAGAGCACGTGGGAGCCCGCCCCCTCTGCCGCAGACACGCCCCTCGGACGCGAGGCTTGTGTAGACGCACACCGCGGGGGGGGGCGGGGATGCAGGCCTCGCCTGGCCGGGTCGGGCTGGGGGCTGAGGTCCAGCCTGGGGCTCCGGCAGGCGTCTGTCCGGGGGCCCCGGGCGCTGGACCGGGCGGCCTGTCCTGGCGGTGAGGGGTTGCGCCTCCTAATGGCAGTGACGGTCCCGAAGGCTCAGTGACTAGGACGCCATCCATTTGCGCGGAACCACCGCTCTGCCCGGTGACACTGCGGGTTGTGCGCTCGTGATTTATGGAGATAGCAGTGATCATTTTTGTAATAGGAGTCAAAGGAGTTTTTGGCAATGGGTCAACTTGAAGGAAATTGAAACACAATCTTTAAATGAGTGATGAGGCTGAAGGATCCAGTTGCATGTGTGTGGGTGTGCGTGTGCACGTGTGTGTGTTTGTGTGTGAGTGTGCACGCATACGTGTGTGTGAGTCTCCCTGTGCGAGTGTGTATACATGTGTGTGCATGTGTGCGTGTATGAATGTGCGTGTAAATGTGTGAGTGTGTAATTTTGGGGGAGCCCGTGTGTGAAGGGGGTCCCCTGCCCGAAGCCTTGACCAAGAAGCAAGGACTGGAAACGGACACAGACTCTGAGCAGCCTGCTGTGTGAACTGACCCCCCGAGCCCCAAGGAGAACCAACCACTGCGATGTTGAGGTCCAGCTATCAGGTCCCCAAATGTCCCCAAGGGCTGCCAGACAAAGGACGACACAAACACAGGACAAAATCCTGCTCTGTGTGTGTGTGTGGCTGCCCTTCATAGAGCGAGTGCTGTACGGACGGCACAGTCTCCGGAAGGTTCCATCGCACGTGTTGGGAGGTGGCCCGTCGGATGCATGACTGTGTCTGTGGGGACGCGGCGAGGGCTTTGCTGCCTCCTCTCCCTCCAGCTTCGTGCCGTCCGTTCGGCCCTTTCTTGGCCGGGCCTTCCAGGCCCTCTCTGCTGCTGCGTCCTGCTCCCGTCCCCCCACCTATGACTCGCTCCAGATGGCCACCTAGGGCTCTGTGCCGTCTCTCTGGCCACACCTCCTCCCCTGGGTGTCCAGCCCAGGGCCGATGGGGCTCTTCAAGGATAACCACGCCCTCTTCCTTCCCGTCTTGCCCTGCGCTTTCTCTCTGGGGGATGCCGTGCATAGCTGTGGCATCAGGTGTGGACCACAGACAAATGGCACCCACGTTCCCAATCCAGCTCCCTCTGGCCCGGAGCTCCAGGGTTCTACCTGCGTCGTCCTCCTCCCCAGCACCTCTTTGTGGACTTCCCACGGCACCCAGATCAGCTTGCCCCAAACCAGCTCACGACCCTGCTCCCTCTCTCATGGGGTGGGACCAACACCACCTGTACCTGATGCCCGAGACCTGAGGGCCAGCTCTGTCTTCTTCCAACCCTTTCCATGCTCCATGGTCAGGCAAGTGCTCTGCCGGGTCAGTCCTGTGTCCTGAGCGTCTCCGAAGCTTGGTCAACCGGCACCTGGCTCCGTCTGCTCCAGCCGCCCTGGAATTTGGGACATGCCCAAACGAAGCCAGACATCTTTTCAGCTTAAGTCATTTTGTCATGGATGTCTTTGCTGGTCCCACAAACCAGGTCAAATCCCCTGGGACAGTACCTCGTAAAGTTGCACGGCTCTGCCGTTCAGCACATTTCACAGTTGCAAGTTTATATCTGTTTGTGTGGTTGTTTGAATAATGCTTATTTATCGCACCATGTTGTAAATTCCGTGAGGATGGGGGGTGTAAATATCAGTTTTTACACACCATGTTTTTTCTTATTGCCTGGCATGGAGACTGCCTACGGTAGGTGCCCACCCATCTGTCTCTCTCTCTCACTCTACCGCCTCTCCTTTATTCTCCCTTTCCTTCCCTCCATCATCCATCCCTCCAAGCATCATCCATCCATCCATCCATCCATCCATCCACGGGACAGCTATTGAGTGCTGGGCACCATTCCCAGGTGCTCTACGTAGGTTTAAGTCAACTGATACACCCAAAACCTTAAGAGAGAGTGATAACTACTATTATTAACCTCGTATTACAGAACAAAACACGGGGCTTAAGAAAGTTAAGAACTTCACTAACCAGCCAGTGTCAAAGCCCCCCCATCAGGAGGAACAACCTCCAAAGCCCACATCTTCCCATGAAGCCCTCTTTGGGTTGGTCGCCTGTGCTAATTCCTCCTGACATCTCTCCCAGGAGAGGTCTTGCTCCCGAGTGTGACCTTAGAAGAGCTGCGGCAGCCTCACAGACTCCTGACCCCTGCTTCTATTTCTTCGACCCCACGGAGACAGCTGGCTGTACGGTGGCCGAACTGCTGCGGTCAGGGACGCGTCGGCACCGTGACCTTGTGGTTGTCCTCTGTGCGACTCGTGTGCATGACTTAGCCTCTCTGGTCTCTGCTCGCTCGTGGCGTCGGAAGGATGGAGCCCCGCCAGGTGGCATTGCTGGGTTTTGTAGGTCGTGTATGAGGGGGGCCGGGAAGACGGGCGGTAAGTGGCGCTCCCATGTTCTTTGTCTCTTGAGGCCCATCAGGTGTTGTGTTCGGGGTGAGACACCGTCCCCTCCTCCAGGGAGTTCAACCCAATGGGATGAATAGCCCGGGGTGGGGGGGGGGTGAAACTGAGCAGCACAAGCGAGGATGGGGGTTGGGGAGACCCTGCAGCTCCAGACATGGGAGACACCTGCTCCTGATCCGGAAGAGGCGGGGAGTCTGCAGAGCGGGTGGGGCTGGCTTGTCCGAAGAGGAAAGGGGCGTGAGGCCTTTTATCACCTGCTGGGTGCCAGGTGTTGAAAGCCTATCATCTCATTTAACCCCCCAGGTGTCCTACCTGGAAGATGTTTTGCAACCGAGCAAATAGACCCAGGACACACAGCTCGTGGTTGCCGGGGCCCCTCCGCCCCTCTGCCCCTCCGCCAGCCTTCTGCCACATCGCGCTGGGTCATAGCAGGGGGTGAAAACAGTCCCAAGCACGAGAATGGAAACCTTAAAGAGATCGGCCTGAAAGTGAACCTGCGCGGGAGGTCGGGTGGGAGAGACGGTTGTTGCTGGAGGAACAGACCTACAGGCTGGGCCCGAGAGTTTGAACTTCAACTTCACGGCAGTGGGGAGCAGTGGGGGGGCGGGGCAGGCAGTGAGCGCTTTAGGAGCCTCGGTGGCCGCGTGGGGAGTGGGTTGTAGCAGCTGAGGCCGGAGGGGGAGCGGGGTAGCAAAAGCAGTGACATGTGCAGCGTAATTATACGCATAAAAATCCAGCACGTGCACCAGGAAGGAAGGGCACGTGACGTCAGCATATGAATTTCGAAAATCACTTCCCTCTCCGAAGAATCAGATCCTTCGAGAGGGCTCACTTCAAGACGTTGGGTAGAGGGACGACACCTGTACCTTTAGAAACCTCTAGAAGGAAGTTAGAGTCTGGGCTCCTCACAGAAGTGCAGGTGTCCACCCGGGGCCACTGTCCACGTGCCCTCGGCCCCGTGTTGGGCGAACCTGCCTCAACCACAGGCCGCGGCCAGAGGCAGAGGGAAGGTGAGGAGCTTCGGGTCCCCCAAGGGGCTTGAGGAGTCCGCCCTCCCCCACCACGAGTGGCCAAGCGGCCGCCAGGGAGCTCTCAGGGGGGTCTGGGGGACAGACAGACAACGTGGCCACTCTGCAAATGTGTTGGCAAAGCGGAGGAGAGGGGGACGGTCGGTAAGAGGAGAAAGAAGATAAACGATGAGCATCGAAGGAACAAACTGGAAGAAAATCTAGTGCGAATGTGTCAGAGGCTTACGGAGCGTGTGGCTCCAGCAAGACTGCGGAACCCTGAGCAGGGGCCAACATCCGGGGCTCCAGGGACGAGCACCACGAAGGAGAGATCTGGGCAAAAATGAGGCTGTTGGCCCAGAAAATGGTGGAGACGTGCTCAGGACGGGTGCGGAGGCCCAGGCGGGCAGCCAGGGGGCATTTCCGGAACCCAAAAGCGGGCGTGACAAAGCGGGACAGATGACATCCTGGAAGACGTAGGAGAAGAGAAGCCACCCCCCGAAGGGAGGGAACAGCGCCCACGTCAGAAACCAGCGCGCCCGGCGGCCTCCCTGCACCCGGGGCGCCCGCAGGTGGCCCTCGTCCCCGGGCAAGCACCTCCCATTCTCCCCGCCGCGTCATTCCACCCAGGCCGACAGGGGACACGCGGCTACAGGTTCTGGGAGGCGAGGCAGGGGTGTTAACAGTTTCCTGAGCGACGGTCATTTCCTGAAAAGCAGCTGCAAACCCCATAAGATTCCCAGTCACCCTGCCCCCTGCGTTAGGTTTATGATGAGGCCCCTCCAAGCGGAGGGTGGCCGCTGAAGATTTGATGACGCACGGATGGGCTCGGCGATCGTGCGGCCGGACGCCGGGGTTGCCCAGACTGTGGGGCTGTGGAGCTGGCCGCTGCCTGGGCCTCCTGGGTGGGGGACAGAGCCCAGTGTCACGGCGGGGACAGCGGACAAGCGAATCAGGGGCCCCTCCCGTGCGGATGAGATGACACGGTGGAGGAGACACAGGGCCGATGCACACAGTGACCACGGGAAGGGGGCTCTGTGATCTTAAAACCAGCCAGTTTCTTGCCCCAAATGCACGTGTTCGAGAATAGAGTCCTCTGTAAGAAAATTCCGGAAAGGGCAAGGCTCTCCAGGGAAAGCACGTGGCCCATGACGCAGCCCGTGGCCTGCTGTGCAAGCAAACAGCAGCGCCCGGTGGAGGAAGGGCGTCCGAAACAGACGCTGGTTGTGTTGTCGTGTGCGTTCCCAACACACGTTTAAGTGTGAACGAAGACCCAGGTCCTGGAGGGGAGCATGGCGGAGGTCGCCTGACCAGCGGCCGGGGAGGCGGGGATGGCGGGAACCGCTTCCCTCCTCCAGTCTGGCAGGTGTCTGTGTTGGCCTCACGTGATGCCAGGCTCCTTCCAGTCGATGGGATTTGGGGGCACATGTTGCTTTCCAGACCAAAGAAGTTCACTTTTCACAAAAGTGATATCATCAAAACTGCCAAAGCAAACGAGCAGATGGTCCTTCCCAGCTGCGTGGACCGCCCCCCCTCGTCCCACCCGATGGGGCTGTCGGGTGGAGCCTGGTTCTGGATGAATCCGGGGCTTCCTGGAAAGATGGCGGCTACAGGTGAGCAAGACGGAGGAGCTTCCAGAAGGAGCTCGGTGGCCGGGCGGGCACTGTCTTCTGTCCCCATCACTTGCCCCTGCCGGGTCCTTGGCAGGAATCTGGGCGCGGTCCCCCGGGAGCTGAGACCCCACGGAAGGTGCCTGAGCCGTTCCGGGAGAGGATGTCTGGGACATTTCTCTGCCCTGGGGACAGCGGGGCCACTGGAGGTCTCTGGAAGCAGCTGGAGGTGCTCGTGGGACGGGTTCAGCCGAGGGTCGTGTGACGGGCCGGTTCTGGTCATCATACAACCCGCAAGGGATGGCCTTGGGGATTAAGGCGGGGACACCACAGGTCAGGCTGGCCACACTGAGGTTTCCGTAACAGCCGGGGTCCGAGGGGCCTGAATCGTGACGCGCCAACAGCTGCCTCATGCTCAGCCCCGGGGACGTCCTGGGAGGCCACCTGCGGGACGGAGGAGCCAGCGGGTCCTGAAGCTCACGACTCCCACCTGGTCGCAGAGGGAAGCCGTCCTCACGCCTTCCCCTGCTCCGGGTCACGGACTTAGACCACTTTCCTGAAAACAGCTGTCTGTCCTGTGCGTGCGTTTGCACTTGGACCTGGGTGTGTTTGACACTGGGGCGGTGTGCCTGTGGCTCACTGAGACCATGAACTTCATCGACTCGACACAAGCGACCCCCCGTCCCTCCGTCTCCACACACACCCGCACCTGCCGCCCCAGCCGTAGCTCAGTCTGACTGCCGGGAGCCTGTCCGCTGAAGGATGAGTGACAGAGCGGAGTCGCTGATCAAGGCTGGCAATGCGGCGGTGGCTGGACCGGCTGTGTCTCTTCCCGAAAGAAGCAGTCGCGGGGGGGGGGGGGGGGTGGCGGGTGCTGGATCCAGCTTTGTTTCTTCTCGCACCGTCTCCTCCCCTCCCTGGGCGGTGCTCAGGGTCTGGGCCGCGGCCCGCTCGGCATTGGCACGGCGGACTTCTCGCTCACGCACACACACGGCTGCACCCGAGCCCCCCGGGGCACGGCCTGCATCAGGGCAGGCGGGTGGCCGAGAATCCCAGACGGGACGGGCTGACGATTGCAATGTCGCCAAAGGTAGATAGGGAGACACGCTTTACAAACAGGTCAACAATATTAAGATTAGAATCTCAAGAAAAACCAGGTTATAAATCACCAAACGAGATAATGGAATACAATCAATTTGAAATAGTGGCAGCAAATGGGCAGTCTGTGCTTCTGATGCAGTCTGTGTTTTCAGATACGGGGGGAAATGCCTTCGAAAAAACTCCCATAAATCACGCTGGTTTAATCGCCAAAATAAAAATGGAATTTATGGTGTCATCTGAGGGGCATTCTTTAAAATAATACATTAGCTCCTCATCGATGACAGTTCGGGAAAAAAGATGGCACCCTTTTGAGCTTCTTTACTTAATTTGTTTTAAAATTAATAGTTTGTTAGTTTTCTATCTGTAAATACTCCCTTAAAGCATGAATCTGCTTTTCCCTGTTTTTCCCTAATTCCGGAGGTGACTTCACAGACCCAGCATGGCCGGGGATATCCTGAGAGGGTCTCCAAACGACGCCTCCCTTCCCCGTGGTCGTCGTGGGATCGAGACGGGACCGCCTGGGCCCCGGGGACTCCGTTTCTGAATCATTCATGGCAGAAAGACTCAGCCTCTGTCTCCGTCTCTCTGTCCCTGTATCCCCTTCCAGGGGCCCCTCTCGAGCCAGAGCAGGGCTCACGTCACCTGCCCCCTCCCGAGCTGCCCCAGTGGGGCCGGTACTGGTGCTCAGGAACATCAGGACACCCAGCCACACGTGGCCCACGCTCTGAGGCCTGCAGGTGCCCGAGGCTGTGCCCACCGCCCACGGCTGACGCGGGGAGGTGGGGGAGCGTGAGGACCCCGTTTTACAGACCAGGAAGTGGGGGCCCAGACAGCAGCTGGTAGTTATTGGACCCCAGCCCCAAACCCAACGGGCCCACCTTCAACCCGGAGCCACCAGGACCTCACGGTCACTGGTCATCAGGAGGCCCCTGCACGGGCACGGGCGCAGACAGCCGCGTGCGTTAGTCGACTGGCTGCTTCGCGTGGAGACGCTGCAGGGACCGCTGTGCGGCAAAGGTCGGCAGGGCGTTGACCGGCAATGAACGCAAACCCAAACCGGGGGCCTCGCGGGGCCCTTCCCGCTCCCTGAACCTCGCAGAGCCCGCCCTCCCGCCGGCCCCACCCCTGTGCGGCTCAGCCTTGCCCCCAGTCCGGCCCTGAGTGCCACACAGAAGCCACGCGTGAGCCGTGGGCAAACCAAGAGGAAAGTGGCCCTGCGAGCGAGCCCCTGGTGCTGGTGGAGGCCGCCCATCCCGCCCTGGAGTTCGCTCTGGCCCAGCCTCAAGGGCCGCGGTTAACTTCCTGCCTCCTCCAGGCCGTGCTCCTCCCCACATGGCGCCGGGCTCCCAGAGACGCAGCGAGGTGCCGTCACAGAGCCCCCGCACGTGACAGCGGGGAGACCCTCCCTGGGCTGGGCCGGGGCCCAGGCGTGCAGGGAAGATACCGGAACGCTGGCATGAACGGCGGTCCAGCGCCCAGAGGGAGCACTGCACGAGCCGCTGAGTGTTCTGTGTCCCCTGGTCACACTCGATGAAGGAAAACAAACGGGTGAAATGTCTGTATTTTAGTCGTTTATTGTATTTAATCCAATCACCCAGTTCTTATCACCGAAATGTGTAACCAGTTCAAAAAATGATGAATGAGTTTCCCACCTTTATCTCGTAGCAAGGTTTGAAATCGGATGTGCGTCGTTCGCCTCGAGCGCCCGTCTCCATCTGGACCCTCCTGGTCCAGGCACCCAGGAGCCAGAAGCGGGGGGGCCGTCAGCATGCTGGGGGTCGGGATGCTCTCCTGGGTGTCCCCGGAGAGAGCCCGCTAACCACCGGCTCCGGGCTCTGTTCCTGGCACAAGCTGGAGAACGTCCTCGGGGAGACACCTCCGAGCGGCCGGAGCCCCGTCAGGAAGCAGGTGGGCTTGTCCTGATGCCCAGAGACCGGCCGCTCCCCCAGGTGGCCTCAGCCTGCCCAGGTGTCTGAGCTTTGCCCCTCCCCCAGCTCGGGCGATGCCTGAAAAGCCTTCTGGAAAGAAGCCTCCCTATGGGAAGGAGCAGGCATGCTGGGAGAGGCCTGGGGAGGGGGGTGCACTCTCTGAGAAGCGTCCAGGGAACTCGAGTAAAGCTTGGAATGTAGTTTATCCCATCAGAGTAGGCCTCCTGGGCGTCAGGAGGTTTAAACATTAGGAGAGAATTTATTAATTCGACTGACCCCAGACCATACACACTGTGTGCCAAACACGGGGCATTCAGACCTGCATGAGCAGGTCCCCGCCCTTGGACAGGTCACGTGCCGGTAAGGGGACAGTGTGGAGAATGTGACGGCACCACCCACGGAGGAGGGAGGGACCAGCCAGGCCCTGGATCTTTAAACACCTTCATGTGGTGGGTCTTGAGGGCTGGATGGGAGTTTACAAAACAGATCGGGGGGGACAAGTCCTCCCTGGAAGCAAGACCAAAATGCAAGGTCATTGAAAGGGCGGAGCAAGTTGCACACGTGGATGGGGACCCTGCAGGGGGTGGGGGACAGGAGGGTAGGGGCGGCCCCGGAGAGAGGCAGAGGGTCGGGGTGCGGGCTCATCAGGGGAGGGCCGGAGGTGGGCAGAGTCGTGCCCCGTGTGTCCGCTCGGGGCCGACTTCCTGGAACCAGCAGGACAGGGCCACGCACATCGGTGTCATCAGCTCTGGACCCCGGGAGCGGCTTCTCCGAGACAATGCGGATTCTCCCCGCGACCTCTTCATCACTTCCAGCCAGCTCGCCGTCACAAGGTCAAACTCGGCCGTCCACTGCCACAGGCCCTGCGTGTGTCTGCTTCGTCTGGACCAGCCGGTGAGGGAGCTACCGTTCCCGCCCGGGGTCCCCGAGCACAAGAAAGAGCAGTCCCCGCCCTGCCCTCAGTTGTCAGAGCCGCGTTTCTGTTCAACAGGACACAAGAGCAGAGGGAACTGTGTCTCGCTCTGGGACGCAGCGCGGGAGGGACGGCCTTGCCCTCGGCAGGCAGGTGGGAGGCCGGTGTGCACCTCCAGTCCCGGAGATCGGGGACCCCGGGCGGTTCTGTCTGTGGTTCTGTCCGGGGAGTTAATCAGCCGCAGAGCCAGAGAGAAGCTGAGCCCGGCCACCTGCCCACTAGCATCGAGGGCTGGATCCGATGCCACCCCCAGAGGGGTCCCCTCTGGAAGGTCTCAGAGATGGATTGACCTCTATGCGGGGCACGTGCCTGCCGACCCCCGGTTCACGTGGTTTCCAGCACATTCCTTGGCCACTGGAAGGTACTGGGTCAGCCTTTGCTCCAGACCAGAGATGGCTAAGGAGAGCTCAAATATGGTTTATATGTTTTTTTTTTTTTTAATGTGTGTAATGTCCATTTATTTTGAGAGAGAGAGAGAGAGACACACACAAAGCTCAAGCAGGGGAGGGGCAGAGGGAGGGAGAGAGAGAATCCCAATCAGGCTCCAGGCTCTGAGCTGTCAGTGCAGAACCTGACATGGGGCTCGAACTCACAAACCGTGAGATCGTGACCTGAGCCAAAACCAAGAGTCAGACGCTTAACCGACTGAGCCACCCAGGCGCCCCTGTGGTTTTTAGAAAGACTTTGTGATGGTTAATTTTGTGTCAACAGGACGGTGCCCAGAGAGCTGGTAACACATAGTTCTGGGAGCGTCTCTGGGGGTGTTTCTGGAAGGGCTGAGCACCGCGGAGGCGTCCCCGGTGTGGGTCGGTCTCTGTGGCACAGAGGGCAGAGGAGGAGGGGCTCGCTGCTGAGCCGGGACGTCCGTCCTCTCTGTCTGTCCTGCTGTCCCGCCCCGGACTTGGAGGGAGCGACAGCCCGGCCCTCCTGGGCCCCCAGCAGACAGACCGACAGCAGATGGGGACGTCTGAGCCTCCCTAGTCACCGACCCCGCTCCCATAATCCTCAGTCTGTCTGTGTCTCCAGGGTCACACCCTCCAAATCCAGCGTGCTGGGCTTAGCGAATACAGAAGGCCAGTTACATGAGAATTTCAGACAAACAGGAAATACTTTTCATCATTCGTGATTTATTTACTTGTTCGTTCGCTTATTTTAAGTAATCTCTACACCCAACGAGGAGCTCAAACTCGTGACCCCAAGATCAAGAGTTGGGACGCTCTTGCGACTGAACCAGCCAGGCGCCCCAACAGTGAATGGCTTTTCTAGTGGATTGGGGATAAACTTACACTGAAGTTTGCTGATCGTTCACTGGAAATTCTCCTTCGGGTCTACTGCATTCTGTCGGCGCCCTGTCTCGGGGGTCGTAGGGCTACAATGGGTGGCCCCAGGGCAGCGTCTGGGGTGACAGAGCGTTCTGTGTTCTGACGGCAGTGGCCACACGGCTCGGGGTGCGTGCGATGTGGGACTGCATGTGCAGGGGTCACATGTGCACTCACACGTCCGGCCGGGGCCCAGTCGGGGGGTGACCGTGGTTCTCTGGGCAGTCAGGACCCGGGGACGGCGCGGCTGCAGGGTGGGGGGCTGCGGGGCAGGGGAGGGGTGGAGGCGGCGGGGGAGGGGTTCGTCCTGGGGGCTGTGGATTCACTCACTTGTTAGGAGGGAAGGAACGCACTTGGTGAGGGTGTATTTTTCTAATTCCTGGGGCCAGCGCAGCATTTGGCATCGGACGGCTCGCGGTTGGTCTGCAGGAAGGCGGGTTTCGCCCTGTGTGTCACCTTCCTCAGTGGCCACCAGGGCTCCCTGTGTGAGAACCAGATCTGGTCACTTCCGCATCCCGCCCACACGCCTTTGCTCCCCACTCCAAACAAACGTGAAGTCGGCTTGTGTTCTCAGCCAGGCGTGTGCGCCCACTGAGACTTGGCCTCTCAGGAGGGACTACTACTCGGCCTCCCGACACCGTCCCTCCCTTCCTCGGACAGGTAGGATCTCAGGTAGGATAGGCACACGCTCCTCAGAAGGACTACATTTCCCAGCCTACCTTGCAGTCAGGTGCAGCTAACTGACCAGGTTCTGGCCAATGAGATGCCGGCAGAGTGCAGTATGGGATTCTGGGAAGTCCTCTTCTTCCAGGAAAGTGGATGCGAGGGCTGGAGTACCAGCAGCTGTACTGGACCCTGAGGCAGATAAGGCAAGGATCCAAGAGCGGCAGGACAGAAGGGGCCTGAGCCCCTGATGATTCCACAGCCCCAGAGACCTGCCCGAGACCATCTGTTCGTGCTCGCACGAGGGGAGAGCGGCTTGCCACAGTGTCTCCTTGGTCCTGTTTCTGTCTCTCCCGTCAGGTAGTCAGACCACAATCTAAATGACAGTCTGGTTACAGCATCTCCCTGCCAGGTGTTACAGGTCCTGTCCATTCCTTCCACTGCTCCCCCTGCCAAGACCCTCCTCCCTTCTCTGTCCTCCTCGCGGGTGCCCACTCAGTGCCCCTGCCTCGCGCATTCCCGTGCTTCTTCAAGACTCGGCTTGTGTCCCGCTAAGCTCCTCTGGAATGGGAACCCTGTCTCCTGCTGTGCTTCTCCCCCATTCTCCAGTTCATTCAACAGAATAAGGCGCTTCCTGGACTGGAATGCCAAGGGCGCACTGTGGTCGGTCTTGAGGCTCCCTGGGGAGACAGGCCACTGAACAAGTCACCCCGGAGTTGGGGGGGGGGGCCCAGACTGCACCTGTTGCTGAGGATGAAGAAGAATCGAGACACCCGGGGCCTGATGTGGGGAGGGGTGGGGCGGGGGAGAAATGTCAGGGCCCAGGTGTGCACAGGGGCCGGGTCGCCCGGCGGCCACGGTGAGGCAGGCGCTGAAGGCCGCCAGGGGCCGAGCAGCCAGGCCACGGGCAGCGCGGCTCCCTGTCAACCCGGTGTGGCCAGTGCGTTTCGAATTACCTCCCAAAGCGCACATCCCACATCCAGAAGCCCGTCAGCTCACGTCATGAAAATGCTCTTTTGTCCTTTTCCCACGCAGGCACACAGAGCACATCGAAGGTGTGTTTGAGACGGAAAAACAGATTGCGTAACTATTTCTAACACCTGAGAGGGGCCACCTACCGCCACCCGATCCGTAATTTCAGGCAAAATTCCGCCACAATGCCGTGCCCCGGAGGACGTGGCCGCAGCACATGTAGAGGACGCGTGCGCCTCTGGGCACCCCTCGCGCCCACGGCAGGGGGAGCCAGCCTGTCTGGCCTCTTGCTGCTGGCACCGGAGGGCCCCGCGGGCCGAGTGGTCCGCGTGTGCATTTCCTTTAAACAACATGTCTTGGGCGGAGGAGGGGGGGGCGGTGGCGGTGCCCCGGGCTGATCCCTGCCTGGCCTTGGGGAGACTTGGGGTGAGCGCATCCGCTTTCCTGGGCAGAACCTCCGCGTCTCCGTCCTGGGCAGCACAGAGCCGAGCGCCCGGCAGCCACGGGCACCCAGACGGAGTTTGGCCGCTGCCTGGAGCCCGGGGACAGATCCCGTGCCCACCGCACAGGTTCATCAGCCTCTACACCAATGTCATTTCCCCTCACCTCCCCCTCCCGGCTGCACGTCCAACCCCCACCTGCGGAAGATGCTCTGCTCTGGTCCCCCGAGACCTCCCAGCCCCCATCCAGACGCCCGGCTGGCCCACGTCTTTGATTCCTCGTCCTTCTCTGACCTCCAGGAGGCCAGTCCCCTGGCCCCAGGCTCCCCGGATGCATCACCACACCGCCCTCCCCCCCGCGGCTCTGTCGTCACCCCTTGGTCTCCTGTCCCCTCGGGGACCACGCCGGCCACCTGGAGACTCCTTCCACATGTCTTTCAGACCCGGTCTGCCACCAGTGGGTCTCCTGGTTTCCCTTCATTCCTGGGAGACAGAAGACCACTGGGGACTCACCTGTGCCCTCGGGATCGGAGCCGCCCGGTCAGAAGGAAGCCTCCCTCCCTCAGAGGCTGGGTGTCTTCCCGCCACGGGCATCGAGGGGCCGCGGTGGCTGCCGCCACGGTGCTTTTATTTCAGGCTGCGGAAGGATCTGGAAGGCAGGAAACAGGAATGGAGCCATTTCTTCCTCTTCCTGATCCAGGGGCCCCATCTTCTGTCCTTGAGCGAGGAGGGGGGTGCCTCTCCAGGGGCTCACTTCTTGTCTGGGGCTGCATTGAGCCCAGGCTGGACGATACCTCCCCCTGGATGGGTGGTCCTTCACACGCCGGCTTCTGTCCCCAGCGCACCTGCTGTCACGTGCCCTTCCGGGGGCTCTGGGAGCTGCTCCGCATGTCTGTCCAGGGCGTGTGGTTGGCGGGAGTCTGCCTCCTCCATATTCCCTGAGGCCAGGGCATTCCCGAACGGCGATGAACTCAAACTCATAACCTCCCGCGGGGGGGGGGGCCCGTCTCCTGGCTCCTGCTTCTAAGACCTTTAAATGAAGCACTATTTCCCAACCTTGCCTCACCACACATATCCTTCTGTATTTGCTTCTATCAGCATCCCTGTCTGTCCTCATATGCTCACACTTTAATCTCCCTGGATTTAACCTGCGTGATGTGCAAAGTGGGAGCGTGGCTTCATTTTTCTCCAAGCAGGGAGCTGGGTCCCCACCCCCACGTTCTCTTGTGTGTGAGTGACTCAGCCGCCGTGGCCGGCCCATCCCCCTGGCCACGGGCGATTCCACCGGGGCGTTGGTGCGGACGGTGCTTTTTCCTTCCTTGTCGGCCCCGGGGAGAGTTCCGCGTGGCCGTGGACTGTTTGCTCCCCACCCTGAGCTCTGGCGAGATGCCATCCACGTCCGGGTCCGTCTCTGGGCTCTCTCTTCCCTCCGCGGGGGCCACGCTGTGCTTGCCACGTCTGTTACCTGTGTGACTGTCCCGTCACGACACCTGTTAGGCGAATCGCCCGTGTTGGCAGCTCATTCATTAGAATTGACTCAGCTATTTGTGCAGATTTCATGTACATTTTGGGATGATTTTGAACGATTTCAACAAATTTCCCCAAATAATCTGGATGAAAGTTTGAGCGGGATTGTGTTGAATCTGTTTTATTATGCCCTTCAGTAGGATTTAAAAACGATCTTCAGGGGTGCCTGGGGGGGCTCAGTCAGTTGAGCGCCCGACTTCGGCTCAGGTCATGATCTCGCGGTCCGTAAGTTTGAGCCCCGCGTTGGGCTCCGTGCTGATGGCTCGGACCCTGGAGCTGCTTCAGATTCTGTGTCTTCCTCTCTCTCTGTCCCTCCCCCCACTTGTGCCCTGTCTCTGTCTTTTTCAAAAATAAATAAACATTAAAAAAATTGTTTTTAAACAATCTTCATAAAGGTCTTGTGTATTTTTTGTTGGACCAACCGAGTCCTCATTAGACCAGTATATCTAAAATTTTGTCGTTTGGGTAAATTTCATTTCTATTTTCCATTAATATTCAGCCAGGTAGCTAGTAGCTAGTGTAGAAGTGACCGTTGAGTTACGCTACGTCGACCTTGCATTTGATAAACGTGTTGAGTTCCTGTATTGGTGCCATGATTTCACCCACGTTTCTGTTGGGATTTCTGGGTACAGGCTTCTCATCTGTGGACGACGACCATTTTATTTCACACGCGTGTGTGTCCACGGCCAGAGTTTTGGTGCCCCGTTAAATGGGGGGATGATAGAGGGCGGAGGCGCGAACTCATCTCCGGTGTGATTTAGCTGGAAGCCGACTTGAAGTTTCTGTGAAGGACGGTACGCACCGTAGGTTTTTACTATGTAGCCTTAAGAAAACTCTCTTTAATTGCCAACCTTCTGATAGTCTTATTTTTAATCTGAACAGATTTTTATTTTTGCTCTGAACATTTTTTCCTACATCTCTTCAGGGAATCATGTGGCGTTATCTTTTCAGTCCATTGAATCAGGGAATCTCCGGATGGATTTTCTAGTCTTGAGACATGCTCACATGCAAGGAAAAATCATAATCAATCATATTGAATGACCTTCCAATATGTACTTGGGTGAATAACACGTTATTGAGTATGTACGGTCATAAATAAAATCAGCTGAAAATTGTGTTGCCTCGCCGCCTGGGTGGCTCAGTCAGTTAAGCGCCCGACTCTGCTCAGGTCATGATCTCGTGTCTCGTCGGTTCGAGCCCCGCGTCGGGCTCCGTGCTGACAGCTCAGAATCTGTGTCTCCCTCTCTCTCTGCCCCTCCCCCACTCTCATTCTATCTTTCTCTCAAAAATAAACAATAAAAAATAAATAAAAAATAAAATAAAATTGTGTTGCCTCACAAAACAGCTTTCTGGTTGTGGAACCACGTTGTACCAGGCGCATAAGCGAATCCATCAGCTACGCGACCGCTGTCAGTGACAGCTTGTGCTGGTGTCACCCCAAGCCTGCAGCTCCCCGGGGCGCCTTCACGGACCCCTGTTCTCCTCGGCCCAAGTCTGCATTTTCAGGTTTTCAAAAGATGCATTTCTTCTCGTTTTTCCAATTCATTAGCACTGCACTGCCTGGGGAAACAGAATTTTATTTCTTTTGTGCCGGTTTTTATCACCCTCTTTTATTCCCAACTGTATTGTCATCATCTCTCCTTGTTTTTCTTCCCCGGTCTTGACCCAAGTTTACTGTCTCATGAATATTCTCAGGCCTTTGTTTTTTCACAATTATCCTCAACATTGTTGTTTCCTGAACTTTATGATTTCCTTTCTTCTTTGCAGGACGCTGAGTGGGAGAGGATTGGCCTCCTTTCTTTTCAAACTTGAAGACGCAACTCTGGTTTTTTGCTGATAAATGTATTTTGAATCATAAATGCCTCATAGCACGTCAGCTGTGCCCCATGAATAAATGCAATATTTTCCTTTTCATTTTAAGCACTTTGTAATTTTATGTCATTTTATTTTTATCCCCAATTATACAGACTTGCATGTTGTTTAGGTTAATGAGATTTTTAATGATACTTTTAAATTGATAGCTCCCGGGGCGCCTGGGTGGCTCAGTCGGTTAAGCGTCTGACTTCGGCTCAGGTCACGATCTCGCGGTCCGTGAGTTCGAGCCCCGCGTCGGGCTCTGTGCTGACCGCTCGGAGCCTGGAGCCTGTTTTGGATTCTGTGTCTCCCTCTCTCTCTGACCCTCCCCCGTTCATGCTCTGTCTCTCTCTGCCTCAAAAATAAATAAACGTTAAAAAAATTTTTTTTAAATGATTTTAAATTGATAGCTCCTAATTCAACTCCACTTTGGCCAGAAGGAGAGTCATGGTGTCAGTGCTCTGGAGACTGGGGGTTTCTTCGGCGGACACTCTGGTTCCTGGTTAGTTTCTGGGCACACGCCGCTCCCCCTGTGTGCAGATGGATGTGTGTTCTGTACCTTGTGGTGTAAAATCACCTGTATGTCTTCTACTGTGAGCTCCGTAACTGGATGATTTATGTGCTCGGGATTTTGTCCTACTAGTTCTATGGATCCCGGAGCAAGACCAATCTGCAGCATTGATCGTCCATCTCCCATCCCGGAGCCAAGCCCTTGTCGTTACAGATTCTGGGGCAGCACGGGTCTGCTCTTGTGTTCGGGTCATTGAGCCCCATACCTGTACCCCCCACTGTGTGCCCTGCCCACATGCACCCTGCCCGCGTGCTTCTTGGAAGTGTGCTCCCTCCCCGGGGAGCTTGCGGCCTGAATGTGTGCGCCCTGCCCACGCGTGCGGCTTGTGTGGTGGGGAACACGCTCCCCAGCTCTCCTGAGATCCGTGTTTCCGGTAAATCAACGCCATCACTGGAAACAGGCCAAACCCAGCAAGAAGCAGCAAGGACGCACCAGGAGCAGGAGCAGGCCGTGTGCCCGGGGTCAGCAGTGCGGACATTCACTGCATCGGCTTTACTTCTAGCTGTGACGGCTGTTGTCCCTGTGACTGTTATTGACACGGCGTCACAGGGATGCTGTGCACCTGACACTGATGGGGCCTCGTGGGTCAGCTGGGCTTCGGGAGCAACTCCTTTTAAAAAGGCCAATTTCAGAACCGTGACATTTGACCTCAAGGCTTCAGCCACACCTCCTCTGAAGGACGTGTTCTCACACTACCACCAGGACCTTCGTCACCGATCCGGTCCCCTCACGCCACCTGGAGTCCGCACTCCACTTCCGCCGGGCGCGCCGGTGGCCGGGTCCACGCTGCGTTGTAGGACGTCATGCGGTTTGCGCACCGTTCCCTTGTGGTTCTGAGACCGTGGCCGCCTTTCTGGTGGGAAACCACGGAACTCGTGGTTCTACGGTGCGTGAAGCACAGACGAACTCGGGAAGCATCGCGTCCTGGAAGGGAGGCGGCACGAACTACCCTGGTGCGCGTTTCCCGCGGGAGCCTCCGCGTCACGTTGCAGAGCTGGGTCAGGGGACGGGGCCCCAGTGGGCATGCGCAGTAGCGTTCAGAGGGGAGCAGCTCAACTCGGTGGTGAGTCCCGCTGCCGCCCCCGCCTGGCCCTGCCGTGCCCCAGATCCCAGGCGTCGGGGAGCACGTGCCGCCTCCCAGATGAGCCCCGCACACACCCCACCCCGCCCCCCCGTGCGGGGACCCTTCAGATCACCTGCTCCGCTCACGCTGCATTTCCCGACATTCGGGACGCCAGGTGCGCTCGGCTCCCTCCCATCTGTTTCCGGGCACACTCTGCACACGCCTTTCCGCGGGATCTCTGTCTTTATGTTACTGTCACAGATAGTCTGGGGGCCTCGCCAGGTGGCGACCACCTGGGGTCTGCGTCCCAGAGCCTGGCAGGGTGCGGGCACCTAGCAGGGCCCAGAGGGCTGACTGCTGGACGACTCAGTTGGAAACAGCAGCGGGTCGCCTGGATCTGACGGAGCCACGGGGGGCCAGTGCCCTGACCACACAGAGCCCTGCACGCACCTGCACACGCCCACAGGCACCAGCACATTCCCATATGCACACACCTGCAAGTTACACCTGCATACCCCCACACCTGTACACAGCTGTGCACACCCCCACGTCTGCATCCGCCCACACGTACCTGCACTCGCCTACGTTCACCCGCGCGCACGCAGCCCCACACACCTGCGCTAATGCCCCGTGTCGCCGGGAGACACAAGCTGGCCCCGGAGCCCTGTGGCATCCCGCGGGGAGCCCTGACTCAGCCCTGCCCTCCAGCTCTGCCTTGGAGCTGACCGCACCCCTGACTTCCCTCTGAAGGGGTGGAGGGGGCTCATCACTTAGTTTTCCGGTCATGACGCTCTGTCACAGCTGGGCTGTTCTCAGCATCTGGCTGCGACGTGCCACCACAACCTCCCGCCCTCTGAGAACCCTGCCTGCTGGGAGCGGAGGGGGGGGATCCGGCGGCAAGCCCCCCGCTGCCAGCCTGGCCGCCCCCCCCCACCTGCCCCAGGTGGGGGCCGGGCTCTGGGGCCCTCGGCCCTCCTGTCCGCGCTACCGTTCGCTGCCACCGGCCGGCCGTCGAGGAGGAAGGTCGGGCGGGGGGAGAGGACAAGCAGGGCAGACCCGTTTGCCGGCTTTCGGCCTTGGGACACTTCCAGCCGCTTTTCCTGCTTTAAACATTTCATTTGCACATAACTCAGCATTTAATTATGCCAGATCCAAGAGACATGCTTTGCAGATTGATGGAATCATTAGAATGCTGCAGAAACCACACTCAGAATCAGACCACGTTGCCATCCTCCCCATGGAGATTCGTGTACAAACAGCTAAGGGCTTATTTAAACAGCTCAGCTTGGGGATGTAGCTGGTGGTCTTGGGCACCGGGTGGCTCACGGCCGGACGTGGGGGCCAAGAGCCCAGCGCTTGCCCGGTCCCCAGCCTCATGCCCTGGCCTGGGTCCCCGCTGTGGCTTCTCCCCCTGCTCATACGTGCAACGTATCCTCCACCGCCTTCTGGATCCCAGGGTCCGTGCACCTGCCTGGGACTCTCCTCCTGACTTTAGTTTTTAAGTGTTAGGTTTGCAGCAAACTTGAGCGGGAGGTACAGAGACTTCGTGTACCTCCGCCCCACACTGCCTAACTCATTGCTTACAACCCCACCAGAGTGGGGCATTTGTCACGACCAATGAGCACATCATTATCACTCAGAGCGCGTAGCCGACAGCAGGGTCCGGTCTCTGTGCTGGAAATTCTATGGGTTTGGACAAATGTATCGTGAGTTCTATCCACCGTTACAGTACCACAGTCGTTTCACTGCCCTAAACTCTCCTTATTCCTCAGAACTGGTCCAAGAACAGGCTTGGGGGCCCCAGGAGGGGAAGGAGGGGTTCTTTGGGACAGGCGGTGGCCCCACCTCCTTCCCCCGGTGTGTGCAGGGCCTGAGGAAGACGCTTCTCCTTTCCCTGTGTCCCCCCTGGTGCCCAGCGGGCCCTGAGTCCCCCTCCTGTGTGTGGAGAGTGCCGGTCCAGTCCTGCCGTCTCCTGGACACACAGGCTTAGGACAGCAGGTGAGCACCTGTGAGTGCTGGTTCCTCACCTGTGAGTGGGGAGATGTGGGAGCTGTGAACAGGCGTGAGTAGTAGATGGAATGAATCCACTCCTACGGAAGGTTCCAGGCCCAGGGCCAGGAGCACAGCATGTGCTCAGCCTCAGTTAAGTGTAAGTCACAGGATCGCCATACCTCTCCTCAAACCAGCTCCCGAGTCACATGCTGCTTCAGTAAACCATTGTTATTTTTATTTTTTTAAGTTTATTTGTTTTTGAGAGGGGGGGGGAAGAGAAAGGCAGAGAGAGGGAGAGAGAGACCAAATAGGCTCTGCACCATCAGCATAGAGCCCCACGTGGGGCTTGAACTCACCAACTGAAACCAAGAGTCAGATGCTCAACTAACTGAGCCACCCAGGCACCCAAACCTATTGGTTCTTTTAAAGTTCCCACAGACTGGAGGTGCTGTCTTCTGCTTCCGTGCAGTCCTCCACCGAAATCTCTGTCTCGTTGATTTTCCATCCATCTATCACCCACCCACTCACCGTCCATGCATCTATTCATGCTTCTGTCCTTGAGCACTCACTCACCACTCGCTCCTTGAGTATTTCCTGACCTGAAGAGACACCTGCATGCCTGGCTCGCCTCTGCACACGCTGCAGAAAGGTGCCCTGCAGGTAAGTCCTTCCTGGCCATCCTCCGGGCTCACGTTCCGACGAGTGAGGGAGACTGTACCCGAACTCTCTGCAAACGCGTGTCCGAGCAAAGCTGCTCCTGCAGAGACCCATGTGGTGTGTGAGGAGCGCCGGAGCCAGACTCCTGCCTGGACGTTCTGCGGTGGCTGTTCTCGGTGTGGCCGGCCAGGAGGACTGCCACACTCTTCAGGGCCAGGCCCTGGGGACACACAGCGGCAGGAGCCACACGCTCCCTCTCGGCGCAGCCGGGGTCACGCAGGAGGCTCAGCCTCTAGTCCCCGCTGCCTGGCCTTGAGGTCTGGTGTGGGGCGGGGGGCGAGGGGGAGGGGGGTTCCTATCCGCGGGTGAGGGAGTATCTGGCACGGATGTATTTTCTAGCCCCGCCCGCCCTGCCTGGCCCCGGGGGTGTGTGTGCTGCCGATGGTCGTGGAGCCCGCACAAGCCAGCCCGTCGGTCCCGTGGGGGCTGCGGCGGCCCCGGGAAGGTGACCTGAGCCCTCCGCCAGATCGCCGGCCCCGAGGCCTCATTTCCATGCAGCGATCCCATAAGCAAATAGTTTGATTGTATTAGTCGAGGGTAATTTTCACACTTCACAGTGGCTGCTCGGTTTACCTCCGGATTCTGCTGACGCTCCTAGGAATTTGCACAATAAAATAATAGGAAAACTGCAATAACCAGTGAAGCTAAGCCCGAAATCCCATTCAATCAAACCCTCAGAGCAGAGAGCGCCGTGGCCCTGGTCAGCTTCTCCCCTCCAGCGCGCCCATCTGGAGGCCGTCCCCCGTCCGGGCCTGCACGGCCCGCGTCCCAGCTTCCTGGTCCAGACCCCGCGCGCCGTGTGGGGGCGACGCGGCTTTCCTTTAGCGCGCCCGGGGTTTGATTCCCCACGTAATTCCGAAGATCGGGGCCAGGCTCCCTTGTGGCAGGGGCTCTGACGCAGGTGGGGGCGGTGGGGGCCTGGAGGGAGGCCGAGGGGTGACAGCACGGGGCCCGGGGCCACGGGGGCCGCACATCTGTCGTGGGCATGGCCCTCTGGGAGTCTGCAGAAAGGGGAAAAGGCTCTGGTGGTCAGGGCAGGCTTCTGGGGTGAGGGGCGCAGGAGGGAGAGCGGGGGCGGGTCTCCTACACGCAGAAGCGGACGCTGGGAACGGGGCCTGCTGGGAAGGGAGCCGGGCTGGGCGGGAGCCCCCGCAAGGTACACGCACCCCTCATCTTTGGGAACGGCGTGATGCTATCTGGAGAAGGGTGTTTGGGCTGTGATGAAGAGTTTCGGGATGCCGTCCTCTGGCATTATCTGGGCGGGCTCCAGATGCATAAGGGGAGTCCCTGCCAGGGGGAGGGGGTGATTTTGAGACCCCGACACACAGAGGGGAGAAGCCACATGAAGAGGGCCACGGAGACGTGGCCGCGAGCCACCGAACGCTGGAGCCGTCGGGAGCTGGAAGAGGCAGGAAGCATCTGATCCGAGAGCCTCGGAGGGGGGGGAGACGGCCCTGCCGACGCCTGGGTTTCAGACGTGTGGCTTCAGGCGCAGGGAGAAGGCGCTCCTGAAAGGCCCCCGGTTCATGCTGTTTCTGCGGCGGCCCCAGCAAGCTCTCGTGACAGGTGCCGGGACTCCCGTGCCTCCCCCACGCCCAGCCTCCTGCGTGGCCTGCGAGCTGGGCACCGTCCCCCCGTCCCCGAGCCAAGCTGGGACGTGGAAGGAGCAAAGCCCAAGGCTGCGTAGTTAGGAGGGAGGGAGCCGTGTGGAATCGTGCGTGGCCGTGGCAGAGCGCGGACAACCTGCCCAAGGACACAGGGCAGCTGGCGGGGGGGGGGGGGGGCGGCTCTCACCAGCGTGAGCGGGGCCAGGCTCCAGAGAACACGGGGGCTGCGGTGACCCCCGGCGGGAGAAAAGTGACGGCACAGAAGCAAAGTGGGCCCAGGGGACGGGCGGCTGTAGGAGGTGGCTTTGGGGGTCCCATGGGGGCTCGCTCTGCGCAGGGAGGTGTTTCAGTGCACGGACCTGTCCCTGGGGATCGGGGGCCGGACAGGAGGCGGGGGCTGTGGGCGCCTCATTCAGGACTCAGGTGCGTTCCAGGCCAGGGCCGGACTGAGCGGTGACGTGGGGGTCCTTCAGACAGCCTTTTAAATATGGGTTCAACACTTCCTAATTGGGTGTAGGAACAGCCATTAACCTAATACCGTATAATTTTCCCCTTTGTTCAAAGTCGAGGAGTTTTAAGAAGCCGCGTGGCTGAACGTGCCCACGTTTCTGGCACCGGGTGGTTCGGTTAGATTTCCACCTGCTTCCTCTGTGCCCCGCGTGCCCTCCGTCGTCCGCCACGGGAAGAGAGGCTTTTCACAGCACGGAAGCTTTTGTGGCTTTGGGGGCAGCTTGGGGTCCTTCCTCCGTTTTCTGTTAGCACGCTCTCGGTCGAGAGGCTTCCTGGGAGGCACAGTAGCGGTTTTCATATTTAAGCAGGGCAGCTGGCCTTCCGGTAAAACGTGAAGCCGTGACAGGGCCCTCAGGTGTCCTCACGTTCCCCAGCACCACGCCTCCCGGGCTTGGGGCCAGTGGCCGGTTCGTCCGATGAAAGGTAATCAGAAGGACGCAGCCCTTCGGCCGAGCACTCTGAGATCTGGTGTCCCGCTCCGCCCTCTCTTTTTTTGGTCACCCACGAGCGGGGCTGGAAGCCAAGGGCTCTGTGACAGCCTGGAGGTACCGCGCCCGAGGGGCAGGTAACTTTCCTGGGGCTGGAGGGTCGGTGGTGTGGCCAGTCACGGACTTCCTCGATGGAGAAAGAGGGGGTTAGCGGCGCAAATGGTTTCCGCTTCCAGCTCAGGGTGCTGTCTGCACCTTGTCCCCTGTAAGTGTCCGAGTGGCTGCCATGCTCACCGGACCGATCCGCCTCGCTGCCCTGTCATCTGAGCCTCACTCAGCAGCGCAGAAGTGGGCAGTGCCCGCCGGGTGGGGTGACTCCGCCATCTCAGTTCATGGCTGCCAGCCCGGGGCTCAGGGTGGCTGCTCCAGCTCCTGCCATCACATCCGCATCTCAGCCGAAAGGAAACTTGGCAAAGGAAGGGCACGCCCATTCCTCTGAAGACCACTGCCCGGGAGGGGTGCATGTTCCTTCCGCTCGTGTCCATTGGTCACAACTCGGTCACGTGCCGCACGTGCTCACACCTGCCCCCGCACACATGCCCACGTGACCTCACACCGGCCCCTCAACACGCCCGCGTGGGCTCACACCGGTCTCAGGTGAACCCCCCGGGCGCTGCGGTTCATTCGAGGGCATGAGCAGTTCACACCTCCCAATGGGTCTCCTGGAAGCTGGTGTCAGTCTACCCGACACGCACAGCACAGGAGGGTGGGCGGCGCTGTGTGCGAGGACGTGGACGCCTAGCTCCCCTGTGCAGGGGTGCGGGGAGAGAGAGGCTGGGGAGAGAGGACCTCGCAGGGTCAAGGGTGCTGACCGCTCACAGGTCAGGGGCCAGGGGAGGGACCCTCCCAGAGAAACCCGAGGAGGAGCTCCCTGGAGTGACAGAGGCGCTGAGGTCTGCTTCAGCCGCTGCGGGCGGAAGAGTCTGCAGTCTTTGGTCCTTGATTACGGGGAGCGGAGCGCCCCCTTCTCGCTGCCCTCTGCCCCGGGCCCTCTGACGGCCCCATGCTGCACCGCTCAAGTCTGTTTCTCTGGGGGGCACCCTCTCATTCACCAAGAGGGACCTTTCAGGAGGGTGGCCTCAAAGGGACAGCCCGGAGCCCAATGCTCCTGGGTGGCTTGGGGAGAGGGACACAGATGTGGGCACACCAGGGGCACTGACCCCACGCACGCTCTGCTGCGGGCACTGAGGTGGCTTCGAGAGCATGCGCACAGGGACGCGAGCCTTTGGGGGCTCTGCCTCCTGTAGGACGCAGGGCCAGGTTGCAGGACACGGGCTCCCCGGGCCCTCGGGGCACCTGCGGGGACAACGGAGCTGGTGGTTCCTTCCCTCTTCTAAACACCTTTTGAGTCACAACCTGCAGGTGCAACAGCTTTTGGGGCCGGCTAATCCTGTTTGTATTCCATTTGCTAAAAAAAGGAATCCCCTGGGACCAGGTACAGGGACAGCACTTCTGAGTGACATAAATCAAAGCCACAGAAGCAAGGAGCCAGCACAACATGCCCCGAGGCCAATTTCCCTTCCGCTCCTGCAGCCCACGGACGTGTGGGCTCCCCTCTCGGCCTCCAGGGACCCTAAACTGCTTCTCTGAATTCGCAGAGTGGGTGGTATTCCTGCCACCCCGTTATTTACAGCTACGGGGACGGAGGCCAGAGAGATGCCTGAAGCCACAGCCGGCCACGCTGGAGGGCTCGAACCGGGTCTTCTGCTTTCAGAACCTGGGGTGGGTCGGGCCGTTGAAGTCTATCACAGCCTCGAAGACGGACACACGGCTCAGAAGCCTGGGCTTTCGGGAGGGCCCTCCCCGCCACACCTCGCGGAGGCCCAGGACAGGGCTCGGGGTGGGCAGGTGCAGAGCAGGGCTTCTAGACGTTTCCAGACTGGAAGGGTGTGGAAGGCAGATGATACGGGAGGTGCTGGTGGCTGTGTTGGACACCATGGCCACCGTCGGTGGCTCAGACAGACATTCCTCCCGTGGCCCGTGTCACGGAAATTGCCGACAGGATGGTCTTTCTAGAAATCAGCTTCAGAATCTAACTCCTAGGCTCCCTCTGTGCCAACTGGTGAGCGAGGTCGGAGAGGACACACGGACGCGCAATCCTGGCCTGAGACTCACAGACGGCGGGCGTGCCCGCGGGCGCCACAGTCCCAAACCGGGGCCGTTGGTTACCTCCAGGCTAACTCCATGACTTCGGGAAGGATCCGTGCAACCCCAGCCCCCGGGGTGCAGGGCAGCTGTGCTCTTGGGCCTCCGTCTGCAGGGGTGTCTTCACGTGGGGCGGGGCAGAGGGTGAGCGGAAGGCGTCTCGGGAAGGAGGCAGGATACGAGGTGAGCAGGGAGGGGTGAGGCAGAGGCTGGCGGGTGGGGGCCAGGTCGCAGTGCAGGTACCGGGGGCCAGTTGCACGGGGAGAGGGGAGCAGTCGGGGCGCAGCGGGGGCACCCGGTCGTTAGCACCGACAAGGGCACAGCAGGGAAGGCGGACGGAGGACCCGGCCGGCGGCGGGGGAAGGGGGCCGAGCAGGGGAGTGGCCGGGGCACTGGATGGGACGCCCAGGATCACGTGCAAGTGACCAACCGTGAGCCAGAGCTGAAATCGCGGGGGTTGGGCACAATGAGAACTGAATAGTTCAGTAAAGTACGTGTTCTCGTGTCCCCGAAGGAGGTCGCAGCACTTAATTCCGGTCCGTACCCTCTCGGAACGCAGCCCGGGAGCCTCAGCCATGGCCTTGTCTGATGGAGAGGCGGGCTGTGCGCGGGCGCCTGGCGGGAGGGAGACAGGTGTCTTGGGGGGGCGGGGGACGGGCACCTAATTCTGTTCCCCTCTGCGGCAGGTGTGAGATGGGAAAGTGTCCCGATTCTACTCTTTCCGGGGGGAAAATGTCCCCAGCTAGGACAGCGCTGGGGCAGGGCCAAGGGTGGCCGTCCCCCGAGGGCCTTGTAACGGTGACGTTGGCCCCGCGGCTCGGGGGGCCCGGCGTCCAGGATGGCGGTGTTCAGACCACCGAGGCCTCTGCACCACGTCGGGGCCAGTCTCGCTGGCGGCCCCTGTTCCGGGAGGAACAGCACGGCTGCGGGCGTCGCGGGGGGCGGGGGTCCTGGGCCTCACGTGCCAAGTCCCCGTCCTGACCTCACGGCCCGGCCACTTCCGGATGGCGCCTAAGGAGCGGCCCCGCTCACGTGTCCCCTTGCTTCAAGCCAGACGGCAAATGGCGTTTGAGAAACTTAGCCCCGCGGGGGGAGCCCGAGCGTCCTTCCGAGGCCGTCACCTCACACACACCCGCGGCTCTCAGCGTCCTCCTGAGCCGTGGCGTCCCCGACCCACGGAGGCTCCGCGGCTACAGCCGTCCCGCAGGGCGAGGCGCAGGAGGGCAGAGCCATGGTGGCCTCTCGGGGTCTGGGCGAGGCTGGGGGCTGCCGTCTGGTCTGATTTCACGCAGGCACTCGAGCTGGCCCGGGAGGGGCAGGGAGGGAGGAGAGGTCTCGGGCCCTGGTCTCCAGCTCCGCCAGGCGCCCAGTAGGGCGGCGGCACCGTCCGACCCAGAATGTGCCGGGCGGCGGTGCCGAGGGGGTCCCGTGTCCGCCCACCTGCGGGGCCCTTCTGGAGCAAACCTGGGCCAAGCTCCTGGAGGCGGCGGCCTGGGAACCGCTCAGCCCTCCAGGCCCATCCATCTGGCGCTGGTTTGGGGCCGACGGGCGAGGCCCCAGCCCCGGACAGGCGCCTCTGTGCCGGGGTGGCGGCCGGGTCCCATGCAGGGACACCGTCCTCACCCACGAGGGTTGTAGGGCGGCGACCAGCTCTGTGCCCCCCTCCAGGGCAGGAGACCAGGCGGTGGCCGATCCTGGGGTCACGGTTTTATTCTGAAACCCCTGTGGACCCTCCCCTGGCGCCCGGGCCCCGTGGGGCTTCCTTTCTGCAGAAGCCCTGCGGCCAGGCCCACGATGCCGCCCAGCCTGGTGAGCAGGGGACAGGGCTGCGGCCAGAGCTCAGAGGAGCAAGTGTTGGTCGGAGAAGCCGTGAAAAGAAACTTCTGGAAGGAGCTCCTGCCCTGTCCCTTCTTTTTCATGAAGTGGCCAGGAAAAAGTTGATCTGTCCCTTGTGTGCTAATTCAGGTCTCGATTATTCACGCCCCATACTTTACTTTTCCCCCCCACCCCCCGGGGAGGGGGCCACGGCTGTTCTGGTTGGTCCCAAAGCCTCTCCCCCCCCCCCCCGGGGTCCTCCGGCTTCCTCCCCCCCCTAGGGGGGGGGGGGGGGGGGAGGCTGCGGGGACTGCCTGTGGGGCCGGGAGAGCGCCCTCTGTCTGTGTCTTGTGTCTCCCCCACCCCGATGGCGAGGGGCGGCCCAGAACTCCCACGTGACCTCCCTGAGGCCTCGGCCCCAGGCCCGCCTTGGGCATCTCATCCCTGCAGCGCCCAGTGTGGGCAAGAACCCTCCCAAGTCCGTTTACCCAGCACCCTCCGTAACTGCTCGGGGTCCTGGGCCCCCCGCGCCCCCGCCGAGGTCTGACCGCCTGGCCGGCCGTCAGCAGAGACTTACTTCCCCTGCTCTCCCGGGAACCTCCCTGCCCTGGCCCGTGGGGACAGGGGGCTGGGGCCTCTTTGGGCCTCGCAGCAGAGGATGGTCGAGACCCTGGAGGAGGCGCTACAGACAGGACACCCGGCCCCTGGGATGTGGCCGCCGTCTGACAACTGGGCCCTGAGTGCCGGGCGCAGCAGGTGGTCAGCTGGGCCCGGGGGTCAAGGAGGCCTGTCGGGGACGCCCTCCTCGGGACACCCCGCCGACGGGGCCTCCTCTTGCGTCACGGCTTTGAATGTGGTAGCGGTGATGTCCTGGACCTTCGAGGCCCCCGCGGCCCACTCCGGCCTGGGGCACCTCCCGGGCTCCTCGGGTGCTGGGCAGGTGGGTGGGCGGGAGACCCGTCTTCCCTGGGGCAGTGGGGGGCGGTGACAGACACCGTGCGCCTCCCTCCGCCTGGGACCCCCGCCCACCCCCGCCATCACCAGACCCGCAGTGACACCTTTCCCTCGGGAAAACCAGAGCTTGCGTCCCGGGCACACAGTGGTGTCATCCCAAGGAGGACACTGAATCCATTTGCATATTTTTCCATTAATGCTGCAGCGTCGGGCTGTGATGGACCCTGGGCTGCGGGCACGTGCTCGTGTTGCCCAGGCAACGTCAGACTGTCAGTCAGTCCCTCCTCGTCTGAGAACACTAAGGAGTCACACAGTCAGCCTGCAGGAGAGCACAGTCTTGGCTCGGGGGAATCCTGTGCGCTTTGGGGAGGCTCCTGCCTACAGTGACGAGGGGCTATGCTCCTGGGGGGCGCTGTGCCCCCCACCCCCAGCCACTGGTCCAGGGTCCATGTCTGCACCTGGAGGGGGTCAGTGCATGTGGGGACCCAGCTCCAGGAACAAGAAGCCATGATGAGCCCCCTCCCCGGGTGTGAGGGGTCCCTTCTCTGCTCAGCCCCCAGGGCCAGGCACGTGCCCTGCGCACGCCCCAGTGATGTCCCCTGCCCTGGGGCCCCCCCGACTCCGGCACGAGCTGCCTGGGGACGGGCCATGAAGGGCCGTGGGACTTCTCGCCCCAGCGTTTGCGTGTGGGCTCTGTCCTGTGAGGCGCAGGGGGCAGTGTCCCTCGCGGGAACATGAGATGGAAACTGAGGCTCAGCCCACCTTGCTGGTGGCCACAGATCCCCAGGCACAGCTGGGGCCTCTTCTGGCCAAGGTGTCCCTGGTCTACGGACTCCTCGTCAGGCATTAGAAGTGCAGAAGTTTCCAGAAGGACATCCGTCACTCAGAACCCCCTCCTTGCCTGCTCCCCCACGGATCGGTGGGCCGCACCATGCAGCGGGTCCCGCCTGGCCGCGTGCCTGTCCGTGGTCACCCGAGCGACGGTGAGCCTGGGGGCCTTCCAAAAGCAGACCCACGTCCACAAGCGCCCGCGGAGCATGGAAACGCATCGACCCGTTAATGATGTCATTCGTACTGTGTCCGGCCCTGAGCGGCCGCGGGGACGGCCGGTTCCGCTGTGCCCATTTTTCATGCTGCGATCCCGCGGTCCTGGGTGAGCAGGGGTTCTCTCCCCGCCCCCTCCCCCCTCCTCCACCGCCATCCTTTCTGGGATAATGAGCTTGTCCCAAGGACCCGGCTGTGTCTGCACAGTCGCTCCGGGCTGAGCCGGGTCCAGCTTGATTAACGTCTGCTGCCTGGAGCCACCCCCCCCCCCAGGCGCACAAGGCGGTCGCTTTCTTGCCCTGCACACCTGCCTGTGGCCGTCTCGAACGCAGGGAGGATGTTCAGAGAGCTGAGAGGGCAGGGCGCCGGGGGCAGGGTCTCCAGAGGACGAGCGATCGGAGCCTCGTGTCACGGGGTCCTTGCCAGCGGCCGGAGCAGGGCTGGCACCATCATCCGTGCCTGCTGTGGGGGAGGCAGCCATGACCTGTGCTTGCTCTCCGGGCCGGTGGGGGCCTGGGGGCAGAGGTGGAGACTGGATGATGTGGCCACAGCACGGGGCACCTTGGGCCACCGGGCCCTGGAAGAGCCTGGAAGTGTCCCCCCGGGAGACTGCGAGGGAGCGGAGCCCTGCTGACGTCTTGATTTTGGACTTCCGGCCTCCAGGACTGGAGAGAGTAAGTTCCTGTTGCGTGAGGCCACTCGGCTACTTGGCTGGTGGCTGATCGTTACCACGTCCCCGAGGACACTTGACAACTCGCGGCAGCCCCCCCCCCCAGCCGCGCCCCGTGGCCCCCGGGCTTGTGTCACCCTGATGGGGTTTCTGTCGCCTGCAACCACGAGTGGCCCAAGAGCTCTCGCTGGAGACGCGCAGCCATCTGGGCGCGTGGCAGGCTTGTGAAGAGAGGCCAGGGGCCGGGCCGCCTGCCGGGGAGGGAGGTCCGGGACCCCTGCCAAGCTCTGTCTTCAGGGTCTGCGAAGTGTGCCCGGCCCCAGGGGAGGCCCCGCCCTTCGGTCACCCCACACTGCCGGGGCGCGGGGTGAGGGCTCCAGAAAGGCCCCAGCCAGCAGCATTGCAGCTGTCATCTTCAGGTCACCAAGAGAGAGTCCCCTCTCCGCCTGAGGACTGACCCAGGCCTCGGCCCCAGGGGGGAAGCTCACAGCTTCAGGAGGGAAGGATGAACTGATTCTGAGTCTCCGGGCCCAGGGGCCTGCGGGGAGCCGGCTGAGTCCCCTCCCACCTTGCGCCCGGGGTGTGTGTTGGGGGGGGGGGGGGCGAACCTGGCCACCCGGCAACCAAAACCATGTCCAGGGCACGAAGGCAGAGGGGCTGGGCCTGCAGCAGGTGACAGTGCTCCGCGGGCACAGTGGCCTCTGGGGACCTGGGGCTCCCCGGCGGGAGAAGGGATGAAGCCTGAGTGTGGACACCATCTTCCTCGGGGACGGGAGGCAGGAGCTTTGTGTCAGCTGCAGAGGTGAAGCCAGAGGTCCCAGCTCGAGGTCCCCCGAACCCCTGGCCCTGCTGTCGGGTCCTGCTCTCAGCAGGGAGGACCGGGGCCACTGTGGGCATGGGAAGACGGCTTCAGCCCGTTGTGCAGGGCAAGGAGCAGAGTGGGGAGCAAGGCAGGGGAGCAGAGGGGGGAGCAGGGCACCAGGGGGATGCAGGGGGTCGTACAGAAGACGCCCAGTGAGCCCGGTGTTGCAGTGGGAGGGGCCCCGGCTGCACCCAGGAGGCAGGGGCACGAAGCCAGCGACAGAGGCGGGGGTGGGGTGGGGTGCGTGACACAGGGGCTGGGGCCAGGCCTGGGCCAGACCCCTGAGGGTGAGTGTAGGGACCCCCGGGGAGGACAGGCTTAGGGACAGAGGCAGAGTGCTGCCCGGGCTCAGGTGGAGCCTCTCGGGGCGTTGAGAGGGGCCGGCTGTGTGGACAGGGCGGCGGTGGGGGAGGCGCAGCTTCCTCTGGTCGTGTTTCAGCAGGGGTAGAGGAGGGAGAGGACAGAAGAGGAGAGGAGGGGAAGGGAGGGTCAGGAGGGGCAAGAGGGGACAGGAGGGGACAGGAGTCCCAGGAAAGGGCAGTCCTTGGACACGGGAAACCGGAGGGACGCAGCCTAGATCAGGGGCGGCCGCCTCACCCGTGTGTCCGACTTTCCCCCAGGTGTTTAAAGAGCTGGTTGGGACTGACTTTCCCCCGAGTCCGCCGGGGCGGGCTGACCCGGGCTCTGCTCCCCCGCAGGGCAGCACAGGCTCTAGGGACGTGGGTCTCCTGCCCGAGGGGCCTGGGGTCGGGCGGCACAAAGGGGGACCCGGCCGCCCTGGTCTCGGCTGCAGAGATCTCCGAGGGTCTCACGACAGCCACCGACACCGTGTGCGACTCACAGACGACGCCGTTCTGCTGGGAGAGCCGCGTCCTCAACGAGCGTGACTGACGCCCGCCACCGATGGGGTCTGTTGGGGCCACGCTTCCCACCGGCCTCGGAGGTAAGCAAGTGACGCCCGCACACCCCGCCGTGTTTCTGCGAGGACGTTAGGCGGCTCGACGGGAGCGCCCCCTGCTCTGTTTGCCGAAACCTGCCGACCTGCCAGACTTGGGCATCAGCGCAGGGGGGCCACGGGGGGCCGCGCACGGAGAGGGTGCCTTGGGGGGGGGCTGCCCATGAGGGGGGCTGCGGACCAGCCTGGGCCCAGGGGGCCGAGCGGCCCGTGTCATGTGCCCGCAGCGTCACGTTGAGAGGCCCGCCTCAGCGGAGGAGGGAACCCACACACGAGTGCCTGCACGCACACACACGGGCACGCTCACGCACACCCACAGTGCACCCAAATTACGGCCCGGGAGCCTCCCAGCCCCCTCCCCACCCCACCCTCCCCGGGGCCCCTTCCCTCAGAAGCTGCTGGGCACTGGTGGGCAGGGCTGCCCTGAGCCCCGGGGGAGACGGGCTCAGCGGGTGTCCCCAGGTCACCAGAGGCCAGAGGGGCACGGGAGCGGGAGGGCCAGCCGCCCAGCGGCTCCAGGCCCAGTGGCGCCGTGGAGAACGACTGTGTCACGGGCGCCCGGCATCCTGGCCACAGTCCCCGCAGCATGCCTTGGCCCAAATGCCTCCCGCCAGCCCCCCAGGGGCCTGAGCCGAGCCCGGGCCTCCGGACCTCCCGTCCGGTCCGCGGGGAACAGATGACCTCCGCTCACCTGGGCGAAGCCCCCGCCTGCAGCGACAGCCCCAATGCGCGTCCACTCAGCTTCTAAAAGGCACCGGTCCTCCGAGCGCGTTAGTCCGCGTCCCACGGTCTCCGAGGTGTGAGTGAGACGGAAGCATCCGTGTGTTCCTTCTACGTCTGGAGATGGGGGTGGAGGTGTTTCCTGAGCTGTTTTCGGACCAGGAGGCACCAAGGGGGGAGGCGGGCTGGGGAAGCCCCCCGGCTCAGCCCGTGGCCTCCGGGAGGAGCCCCGGGGAATGCTCTAGAGGGAGCTCAGGAATAACCGTGGACAGTGGCAGGGATGTCCCCTCTCTTCCTGTCCGTGGGGCAGTGAGCAGGGACCAGCATTGACAGACGCTGCAGGCCCTCCCGGCCCACGTGGTGGGCGCCCCCATGCCCCAGGCAGGTCCCGGGGTGGGGCCGGTTCAGACTAAAACCCCTGAGTCCTGCCTGATTCTCCTCTGCCCTGTGGCTCAGGCTCAGTCCTGGGAACAAACTGGTCCTGACCAGAGCCGGGCCCCAGACCTTGTGGGGGGGCTTCTGGGCCTCCCCAGGTCACCTGAGTCCCTTCTGTGTGCTCCTCCAGCCTGAAAGGGCTCCTGTCCCCAGGCGGGGCTCCCCGGGCCCGCTCCCCCTCCCTCACCCGCAGGCCTCATCCTGGTGATGGGGACACCCCTCCCCGCCCCGCTGCAGCCCGGTGCATGTTACAGTTACCACGTCCGCATGTCCCTGCCCACATCAGGCTTCTCCCGGATACTGGGGAGCCTGGGGCTGCTCCAACAGGGGACCCTCCGCAGGCATATCGGGGGCTGTGGTTAAGGGGTCCTTTTTGGGTTTCCCACGCGTGATCATCTGTGGACCCCGGCGCGTCTGTGGGCGCCGACAGAGGTGGGTCTCCGATGTCGCTCACGGTCCAGTCCAGGCGGCAGGAGATCTCGGCCCGGCCTCCACTCGGAACATGCTTTCCCGAGAGGGGTCTCGGGCCTCCGCCACCCGAAGGCGTTCCCACGGGCACACGACCAGCGACGTCATAAAAGGCCAGCCCTGGGGCGCAGGACCCGGGTCTCTAAGACCCTAGACAGCAAGGTGGGGGCCCGGGGGAAGTTACGGCTCAAGTGCACGTCAACACATCTGCCTTCACGGTTGAGCAGCGTGTTGGAAAACACCGTGCGGGTCTGAGAAATGGCCCAGGGACAAGTGTCCCCTGTGACTGCGGCCCTCCTTCCACCACTGAGGAGATGGAACCACCCTGGTCACCTCCACACGTGGCAGAAGCAAGACTGGGGCTACAGCATCCCCCCTGGGGAAACCAGGCCCACTGTGCTTTGTACAGTCACCGATCTGGAGGTTTCCACCACAGAAGCTGCTCTCTCAGATTCACGTGGAGACCAGGAAGGGGTTTGTGTTTCTGCTCCCTCCCGATGGGTGTCTTACTTTTGTCCCCCAAGCCTGCCTTGGAAGGCGGACACCCCCACAGCCCCCCCCCGCGCCCCACAGCCCCGCGGGCCCTGGGCCCCACGTGCAGCCAAGCCCCAAGGACAGTCTTACTCACCGACTCGCCTCCTTCATGCTCCGCGTCCGTCCACGTCCCCGCTGCTGCCGGCCCCGGGGGTCCCGGAAGGACCGCTGGCCCCTGCTGCCTCAGCGAAGCTGGTGAACCCTTCCCCTGCCTCGGCACCCTGCTTTCCGTGCTCGCTTCTGTCACAGAGTCACAGCTGCCACTGGAGGTGGGGGCTCTGAACTCGCCTCCTCTGTGAGCGGCGATCGTCGTGGGGCTCGTGGGAAGCGAGCACGTCTGTCGGTGGTGACGGCTCAGCCTCACCCCAGTGCGTCCCGCATTCGCAGGGAAGGCGGTCCACGCCTCGAGCGCTGCCCCGGCCGGCCCACACGGTGCCTCCTGCGGAAGCGCATCTCCGGGCTCCACCTCCCCCCCAACGTGCTGTGGCTCCTGGGTCTCAACTCAGGAAGTGGTGCCAAGCCCACCCCTCACCACGCACAAACCTCTCCGCCTACGTGCCCTCCGAGGCCGCGGCGCCCTGACCCCTCTGCGTGACCCTCTCTCCAGGTGTCAGAGCCATGGGATAAGATTGGCCTTATGAATTTTCACGGTTTCGTTGTTACTCCAAACCTGTGCCGCGCCAGCCCCAGGCCGGAAGACATAAACGCGTTCCTGATGCCGCGTCTACGAATTCTCGGCATCTTGGTCTCCTCTTCTCTTTTCCTCGGTCGGTTACCAAGGACTCAGCTTCGTCTGCGGTTTCCGTCTCTGGAATCTCCGCCTGAGTGTGTGCAGAGTCCGTGAGCTTCCGCAAGCCCCGCGAGCGGTCTCTGGAGGTCCCACTGTGCGCCTTCTCTGGAGCGGGCAGGCACCGTTCTCTCTCAGCGCCCCCTCGTCCGTAGTCAGGACCCCTTGCTCAACCCGCTTTTGTTTCCCGCTTCCTGTCCTCACGTCTCATGGTCCCCTTCGTGATGCGGGCCCCCTGCCCTCCAATCCAGGCTCAAGTCGCCCCGCTGTGTGCTGTGCGCAAGGACGAGGACGTGTCCATTTGGACCCTTCGGGGCTCCCCGCCGGCCGCCTGATGAAGGTCCGCCCCTCCAGCGCGGCCCGCGGCCTCTCGGATCGGGCTCCCGGCGGCCACCTCCATCCGCGCGCTGCGAGCCTCCCCCCTGCTCCCGGCTCGCCCACCCGCCCGCGCTCTCTGGGCCTCCCGGGCTCGGCAGGAGCGGTTCAGCCCGCGCGGGCCGCCCTCTGCTCTCCACACCCTCAGCGCTGCTCCGGATCTCCGCCTCACCCTGCGACACTCAGCTGGGGACAGCCCACGGCGGCGGCCTGAGCTCAGAGCCGTCGGGCGTCCATCCGAGCCTGCTTCCACCTGCCCCTGCAGCAGCGTCCGAGGGCCTCTCTTCCCACGTGTGCGACCCGGCCGCCTCCCCGAGCAGTCAAGGTCAGCAGTGCTTGCCCCGGACCCCTCCCCCAGACAAAGGCAGAGCCGTCTTCCTCGGCCTCGGTCTCGGCGGTGACTTCTCCACCCCGGACACCGAAGGCGAAAGCGACAAAAGCAAACGAACGACCCACGTGGAACTAAAAAGCTGCTGCACAGAAAGGAAACCAGCACCGAAGCGGGAGGGAGCCCGGAAGGGGAGGAAGTGCCTGTGCCTCGTGTGTCTGACGAGGAGCTGATGCCCTCAGGAGATGAAAGCCTCGCCCGAGTCAAGTAGCAGCAACACAGCAACACGACTCAAACCCGGGCAGAGATCTAAACAGACGCCGTCCCCCGAATCTGCAGACGCGCAATCGCGCTCCACGCCGCTGGTCGTCGCGGAAATGCAAATCAAAGGCACGAGGCGCCACCCCACACCCACCAGAACGGCTAAAAGCGGCAACTCGGGCAACAACCGACGCTGGCGACGTCGCGGGCAAAGGGGACGCCTCCTGCCCTGTGGCTGGGAACGCCGTCGGGGCAGCCGCCCTGGACCACAGCGTGGAGGGTCCTCCGAGAGTTGACCGCAGAGCGACGCCACGACCCAGCCTTCGCACTTCTGGGAATTTACAGGAAGGAGACAACACGCGCTCCAAAAGCTCTCCGCACCCCCCACCCCCGCCCCAGGCTGGCTGCAGCACCGTCTGCGGTGGCCACGGCGTGGAAGCGCCCCGAGTGTCCGCGGACGGATGATCGGATGGGGAAGGGGTGGTGCGACGCGATGAGATACTTCCCAGCCCTAAGAAAGAAGGAAACCCTGCCGTTGGCAGCAGCAGGGACGGACCTCGAGGGCGCCGTGCTGAGTGAAATACGACAGACGGTCCCTCCTGTGTGTGGATCTTCAAACCTCCCGCTCAGGGACGCAGACAACAGATGGCCGGGAACTATTTTGCTCTTTCATTGTTTGTTTCCATCAGTTGAGTTTTTGAAAACAAGGGGCAGCCCAGCCGTCTGCAGCAAGATCCCGCCGTCCTCGGTGCCCTTCTGGGGACGGTCTGGTGGCCCTTTGGCCCCCGTGGGTCTCTGTTCCCAGCCAGTCCGCAGGCTGCCGTCAGGAGGCTCCCGGGGCTCCGGGATCCATGCGTCTCTTCTCTGGACCACCTGCGGGGGGGGTGGGGAGCGCCTGAAGGCACGTGCATCGGAACGCCGTCGGGGTTTCCAAAACGCCGACCACCGCGCACTCGGGTCACCGCGTGAGCCGCGCGGTGCCCGTCCTGGTCTCCGTTGAACGAAGGCATTTTCTCGGGACCTCGGGCGTGTTTGCGCCCTGAGTCTGAACGCCAACCCCGCGAGGGGACGTCTTTCTCCCCATTTTACAGAGGCGGAAACTGAGGCTCGGAGAGAGGACGTGGTGCGCCACGGCCACAGTGGGAAAGTGACAGGGCCGGGCTGCAGATTCTGGGATTTGAAATGACATCTGGGAAGTAGGGGAAGACTCCCAGGCGGCTGGCTGTTCCTCCCCGCGGAGCGAGCGCGAGGCCAGGGGTCTGCGTCAGGTGGGACGATTGGAGGGGAGCCCCGGGGAAGGGATCCATCACCACCGTTGTGACCTTCTTCTGAAGGAGCCTCTACCGCCCCGGTTGCCTGTGGCTCATCCGCGTGGAGTGGATTGCCTTATTTGTCTTTCTACAGAAAGTGAAAAATCTAGAAGGCAGCTTAAAAAAAAAAAAAAAGGCGAACACTTTCTAAGCCGCCGTCCATCCCGAGAGTGGACGCTGACTTGGAACCTGCATTAATTCTGCCACTAACTGCCTCTCCGGGACGGGCCGCGTGGCGGGCCTGTCCTCGGCTGTGCCTGGCAACTGACACTTTGTTTTCTGAAACTCTGCCAAGCGCTAGGCTCTGGGAAGGCCAGACGCCAGAGCTCTTGGATGCAAACCCTCGAAGCCACTGGACTGGTTTTGGAGGGGTCAGGCTCCGGGTCAGCGTGACAGGTGTCGGTGGGCGGGGGGGAACGTGTGACATTTACTCAAGTCCACGGAGGGCTGGTAATCGATCCTGCCAGTTCCCAAGCTGCTGGCGATCCCTCGCACGGAAGCAACCCCTGTGGGCTGCCTGGAGGAGGAGGCGGGGTGCTCAAGGTCGTGAGTCAGCCGCCCTTCTGATGGCCTAGGGCGAGCCCTGGGGCTGCGTGGATGCTGATCCTTCAAGGGAATCTCAGGTCTCCTTGCATTTCTAGTGTCTGCTGTCCTGGGCCCACTCGTCTGCCCCGGGAGCCCCTTCCTGCCTCTGGAGGCCCCAGGTCTGGATCTGCCTCGGGTCCCCGTGGCCGCCCCTGTGCCCGGTACCCAGTCTCGCTCCTGACCTCGGAAGCATCCGCAGGCTTTGCAGGACAGAACTGGGGGCATGTCCCCCGCAGACCAGGTACCGCGGGGTGAGGAGACCGGCAGGAAGGTTCAGGACGGAACCACATGGGGCTCTGGCTGTGGGGCTTGTGAGGAGATTCTCGCTTTACCAGTGGGGAAACTGAGGCTCTGAAGGTTCGTCTGGAGTCACAGGGCTCACGGGGGACAGCAGGGTCTTGCTTCACAGACCCAGCCTCATGAGCCTCCCAGAGCGGCCAAGCAGGGGTGCTGTGCCCTCTGTGCTGAGGGGTAAACTGAGGCACAGAGGGCTTGCTTGAAATCCCTCCCGGGAAAGGCCAGGGAGAACTCGTGTCTACAGATGCTCCGTCCGCCCTGGGCCGTGCTGGGCTCCCCGAGACACGGGGCCCGAGGGTGTCCCCCCAGCCCCAGGGACAAGCTCCTCCTGTCCCTGGCAGCACGGGCACAAGCAGAGACCGACAAAGGCCTCCTCGGAGCCCCCCTCCCATGCAGGCGACGTGGCAGAGACTGTGTGACCCGCTGGCTGCTTCGTGGGGAGGGACGGACAGTAGGAGGGTGGCTGAGAGGCTCTCACGTGGGGTATGAAGCCCCAACCCAGCTTCCGGCCCTTAACTCCTCAAGGTAGAATCACACACAATTGAGTTCGTACATTTCTTTCTTTTGCCTCAAAAGTTTAAGTCTGGGAGTTTTCCTTAAGCACCGATTTGCTTACATCCCAACGTGTTTTTAAAATTTTTTTTTAATGTTTTTATTTATCTTTGAGACAGAGAGAGACAGAGCATGAGCAGGGGAGGGGCAGAGACGGGGAGAGACAGAATCCCATGGGGCTCCGGGCTCCGAGCCGTCAGCACAAAGCAGGGCTTGAACTCACGAGCTCTGAGATGGTGACCTGAGCCGAAGTCAGACGCTGAACCCACTGAGCCACCCAGCCACCCCCGTCCCAACGTTTTGATAGTGTTGTCGTCACTATTGTTCAGGTTAATGTTTCCCAATACTCGCCGCGAATCCCCTCTCCGACCAACGGATTGTCGAGAAGCGGGCCGTCCCTTTGCGAACAGTGACCGTCCCACCTTCGTTTCTGTTTTAGCTCGCTCACCATCGGGAAATCCTGTGGTGCGATTTCAGTCCCTCGGCGCGGGGCCTTTCCGTGAGCGCTGGGGAAGGACGGGGGTCCTGCTTGTCGCTGGCGCTCTAGGAGTGGATCCGCGTGAGTGGCTCCGGGGTGTGGACGCGCCTTCTGAACGCCACCGACTCCGCCATCACGGTTTCTACGCACGGGGTGGCTGCTTGAAGTGTGAGAGAGCATCTCCCCCAGCAACCGTGGCTCCCTTTCCTCCGTCGCTTCCGCAGACTTGGCGCTGAGAGCATCTGAAGCTCGGCTTCTGCGAGCGCACACGTGAACGATGCCCTTTCGGAGTCAATGCGTCTGCCCCGCGTTACCCAACGGCGTCTTCTGGCCGATCCCACTTCCGGTCTTGGGTCCACCGTCAGCGTGGCCACGGCTGGTTCCACGCGTGCCTCCCGCTTGGCGTCACCATTACCTTGCCTGGTTCTTCGTGTTTTGTCGTGTCTTCGGAAGCAGCACCTACGAGCCCTGCTGTGCATCCACTCTAACTTTCCGCTGGAGCCTTTCGTCCATTTATACGAGACGGCCACTTGACCCAACCCTGTCTCCTTCCGTCTTCCATTTACCCCGTCCACCCTTGGCTCCTCCTGCCCGCCTCATTTGACACGAACCGATCATATTTGACTAGCTTTTCCCTCTGCTCGGGTCTTGCTTGCTTTACCCGATGGGAGTATGTTTCGTATGCAGTAAGATCGCCATTTCAAGCGACTAATTCCATGAATTTTCTTACCACGGCCGCCACCACAACAGAGGCAGGCAACTCTTCCATCAGTCCCCAGACCTGCCGTGCCCCGTGGCGGGCAATCCACACGCCCACGCCAGCCCCCATCGACGCGGCCCTCCTCTCCGTTGCCCTAGCTCTGAAGTTTTTTTTCTTCCTTTTTTGAGTTTCGTGTTAATTCTTTTGTTTCATTTCGTTTTTAGTTTTAGTTTATTTTCTTATTTATTTATTGCTTTGTTTGTTTATTTATTTATCTTTATTAAAAATTTTTTTTTCAACGTTTATTTATTTTTGGGACAGAGAGAGACAGAGCATGAACAGGGGAGGGGCAGAGAGAGAGGGAGACACAGAATCAGAAACAGGCTCCAGGCTCTGAGCCATCAGCCCAGAGCCCGACGCGGGGCTCGAACTCACGGACCGCGAGATCGTGACCTGGCTGAAGTCGGACGCTTAACCGACTGTGCCACCCAGGCGCCCCATTATTTATCTTTATTTAAATTCACGTTACTCAACATCCAGCATAGTCTTGGCTTCGGGAGTAGAGCCCAGTGACTCATGACTTACGTACGACACCCAGAGCTCGTCCCAACGGGTGCCCCCCCTTAATCCCCATCCCCCATTTTTCCCAAAGGTCAGTGTGTGGCACGGGTGAAAGTGTCCTGTTTTGTCCCGCTTTGCCTCTGACCACTATTCGTAGCACAGACGTGCCCCCAGGTACACACGTGTGCACCAGGCAATGAGCATCTGGGTTCTCAGCACTTTCTAGGTATTCCAGAGGGAGCTGAGCTGTGTGCACCTTGACCCTCGAGTCTGCGTGGGCACACGTTTTCACTTTTCTTAGGAAAATACACACCTCGGATCAGAATTACGGGGTCACGGAGTACGTGTGCATCGAACTGCACTTCATACACAGCCGCTGGGCGGTTTCGTCTTTCCACTCCCACCAGTGGCCGCGAGAATGCCACACTCCACATCCACAGCGTCTGCAAACTCAGTGTTTCCGGTCTTCCAAATGTTCGCCGTGGCAGCGTGGGTGGAGCGGTACGTCCTGGTGGGACCTTCAGTTCTCACAGGGGCCAAGGCGAGGCTGGGCATCCATCCACACACACGCTAGACACGTGTCCATCTTCGTAGGTAAAGCAACCGTTCAAATATCTGCCCATTTCTTAAATGTTTGGTCTGTCATCTTACATGGAGTTGTGAGGGGCCGGTGGACGCTCCAGATGGAGGTCTGGTACGTGCATTTCACAACTTTCTGTTTCCTCCCAGTCTGGGCTTTGCCTCTTCATTTTCGTGTGTGTTTCCAAGAGCAAACATTTCCATTTCCATGAAGTCTCACTTACAATCTTTAACCTTTCTGTAGCGCAAGTTTTTTCTACCTTATTAAGAAATCTTTACTTAACAGAAGGCCACTGATTGTTTCCACAGCATGTTTTTCCTGAAGATCCGTGGTTTTATCACTTCAGTTTAGTTCAATTACTTAAGTTAATTTTTCTATACGCTGTGCATGGCGGCCATGGTTGATTGCTTCTGCATGTGGGTTTGCGTTCTTAGCAAGCACTTGTTGAAATATTGTCCTTTCCTCGTTTTTTAAATTTATTTATTTATTTTTGGGGGAGAGAGAGAGAGAGAGAGAGAGAGAGAGAGAGAGAGAGAGAATCAGTGGGGGAGGGACAGAGAGAGAGGGAGACACAGAGTCCAAAGCAGGCTCCAGGCTCCAAGCTGTCAGCACAGAGCCCGTCATGGGGCTCAAACCCATGAACAATGAGATCATGACCTGAGCCGAAGTCGGACGCTCAACCGACTGAGTCACCCAGGCGCCCCGAAAATATTGCCCTTTCCTAGTGATTTATCCTGGCACCTGTGTCAAAAAATCAATTAACCTATGTCCGTGGGTCAACTTCTGGATTTCAGTTCTGTTCGCTTATTACATATAATCCTTCTGTCCTGATTCGGTTCCTGATGTGTTTGTGCTACGTCTTGAGAGCTGACATGTATGTCCTGCAGCTTTGTCCTTTCTCAAAGCTACCATGACTCGTACGGCCCCTTTGCATGTCCGAAAAAACTTGTTCATTTCTCCAGAAAAAAAAAAAAAAAATCAGGATGTTAGTTGAGATCACATTCATGAACTTACTGAGGACTCGTAAGCTGACAGTAATCTTTAATCCAACCACGGGTATGGTTTATCTCTCCATTTGCGGAGTTATTGGTGGGAGGCAGAGTAGTGCCCCCGCCCGGGTATCCGAGCCCCAGTGGCTGAACACCGTGACCTCGCTAGCTTCTGTCAAAGGGACTTTGCAGGTGTGATGAACGTGGAGTCCCGGAGAAGAGGGGGTTATCCTGGATTATGCAGGGGGGGGGCCCCTGTAACCAAATAAACTTTACATTCAGAGTCTTTCCCCGCTGTGGTCAGAGGGAGGTGTGACTGGGGGGGGAAGAGGAAGCGAGAAGCGGTTTTGCGGGCTCTGCAGACGGAGGCGGGGCCACGGCCAAGGAAAGCAGGTGGCCTCCAGGAGCGGAAGAGGAGGAACAGGTGTTCTCCCAGTGTCTCCAGAAAGGAGCACAGCCCTCCCGACCCCTCGACCTTAAACAACGTAAAGCACCTTTGCGATGCTGTCAATAGCTACGGTAAACAGATTTTTAAGGGACGTTTTGATGCCCAGTTGTTTGTTACTAGCATTCAGAAAGACACTGGTTTTGGCGAACTGACCTGAAATCCAGCCACTATGTTCGCTCAATAGTTAGAATGGCTGTTTTGGTAGATTCCTTTGAATTTTCTACATAGATGATCACGTCACCTGCACACGAAGACCCTTTTTCTTCTCTTTTTCCAACCCGAGAGACTTTTGGATCTTTTCTCACCCACTGAATTGGCCGGGGGTCTCCAGGACGGGGTGCCGAGAGTGGGCGTTCCCGCCTCCCTGCAGCCTCAGGGAGACGTCGCGACCCCACCGCACTGTGTCTGTCGTAGGGGTTTTGCTTCTGTCCTTTATGAGCCCCCGCGGCTGTCTGCAGCTTGGCGAGCTGCTGTCCGCGTCAGGTGCGCGCATGAAACGGGCGAACGTGTTTTCTGTATCTTCTGTATCTTTTCTTTGCTTATTCTCTGTTGATACAGTAAATTACACTAACTGGGTTTTAGTATTAAGCCAGCCTTGCATTCCAGGCGTTACTGTCATCTGTAATGATCTGTTATCCTGTTACTACGTTGATGCAGTTGTTCTGCTAAACATTCTAAAAGATTTTGACATCTGCGTGATGGATGTTGGTCTGTGGGTTTTCTTCTTGCGGTGCCTTTGATCTGCTATCTGGGTGATGTGTTTTCATGTACTTGTCGTCATATTTCTTAGCCTGAGGTTTGCTGGACTTTTGAGCCTTATGAGTTTACAGTTTTCATCAATTTGGAATATTTTCGAGCATGATTACTTAAAATACATGTTTTGCCTCCTGTCCCGGGTCCCAGACTCCAATTACACGTGTATTCGGCTCCTCGGTATTATCCTGAAGGTTACTGCTTCGGCTTTCTTTCTCTTTGTGCTTCATTTGGGACTGTTTTCAGAGGATCAGTAATACTGTCTTTGCACAGGGTCGAATCTGCTCTTAACCTCATTTAGTGAATTTTTCTTTTGAGGCATTGTTTTTCATTTGCGGAAGTTTTGTTAGTAGTGTATACATATAATGAAGGTAATATGGCATAATATAGTGTGATATAACATAATACAGCATAATACAGCACAATATAGCATAATATAGCATAATATAATATAATATAATATAATATAATATAATATAGCATAAACCTTCCATTTCTTAATCCTTGTTGGAACGGATCCTGAGATGTGGTGAACTCACTCCTTCCGTTGCACCTCTTCTAGACTTGCTTTTCACTGTTGTAGGGGTGCATCCGGAGCAGTCCGCTGTCCGACTAGCTTGGTGGCCAAGGGAGGCAGATGCCCCCGGGGGGAGGGCGGGGGGGGGCCCTGGGCGGTGCCCTCTGTGTCGTTAGGTGGGTCTACCCCACCACCGGGAGCGCAGACCCTGCCCAGCCTCAGGGAGCCCCGGGGTCCGCCTGCCCTTCCTGCGATTCTGTTCCTTGTGCTGTTCCTGTGATGCTGTTCCTCATGCTGTTCCTTGTGCTCATAAGCAGGCCACCGTTCTGCCAAAGAGTCGATGGGACCCCTCTGTAGACCCTCAAATCCTTTCTGTACATGCCTCCTTCTCCTGTGTTTTGACTGCAAATGCCACACTCTGTGCCAAACAGAGCCCAGCAGCCTCTACTTGGAAGCCCTCCAGGCGGCAGGTGAGCGGGGCCATAGTGGGGCCGTCGTGGGGCCATCGTGGGGTTCACTGGGGCTGTTTATTTTTCCTCCCCGGGATCGCCATTGGGTGTGGCCGCCTTCCGGTGTCTGAAAAATCCGTGTTTCAGATGCTCTGTGTGCTTTTGTGGTTGTTTTAAGACAGGAGGTGACATCACGACGGGAAGAAAATAAACCTCTTGGCGTTTCAGTGATGTCTTTTTTATTTTCTTTTAAAGTGATACATGCTCCGGGGACGCCCTCGTGAATTTAGCGTACTTTCCCTAGAACGTTCCTGAAGCGCTTCCTGTCCATGCCAGCCTCTCCCAGGAGCGTGTTTCCACGTGTGCGGTGGGTGCCGCGTGTTTTCACGACATTTGCTTCAGCAGAAGGAAGGTGGCCTTTGGTGACTTCCCAGTTTGCCTCCTGCTCCACCGCAAAGTCTCTCTGCACCACGGTTCTCCCGGGAACAAACTCGGCCCAGTGTTTCCCCGAAAACACCTTGACCGCACCTGTGCTCTGAAGGACCTTTCCCCGGACAGAGACTTCTAGGTTGGCATATATATTTTGCTTACTTTAAATCGCTCGTTCCTTGTCCTCCGATATGCACTGTTGTCGATGATACTTCAGCATCGACTGTGGGTGTCCTGTGTCTCCATTCTTTCTACGTGTCATTTTCTTTTTACTTTTGGTTTTCAACAATTTCTCTCTGATTTGCCCAAGTGTCATTCTCTTTCTATTAATTCCATTCCGAGTTCTTCGAGCTTTTGAACCTATGTGTTGATGTTTTCAAGTGTATACGAGTGTTTTTACCATTATTTCCTCAACAACCATTCGTGCCTCTGTGGCGTCGAGGGTCCACACACGCGGATCCGCCAAGACCCGCCTGCAGATCACGGCCGCTGGGTTTTTTTGGTCTCTTTGGTTGGAGTCATTTCTTTCTTTCGTTTTTTTTTAATGTTTATTTGATTTTGAGTGAGAGAGAGAGACAGACAGAGCATGAGAGGAAGAGGGGTAGAGACAGGGAGACACAGAATCCGAGGCAGGCTCCAGGCTCCGAGCTGTCGGCACAGAGCCCGACGCGGGGCTCGAACTCGAGGACCGCGAGATCGTGACCTGAGCCGAAGTCGGACGCCCAACCGACTGAGCCACCCAGGCGCCCCGAGTCATTTCTGTTAACCTTCTGACTCTTCCTTTCTTTTGCAGAAAGAATAACAATGGTTCAGCTCCTACGACCTTCCTGCCGTCCCCCTTCTCTTCCCTGTTACGATGTTACAATCCTCCTGGCTTCACATTCTAGAACCTTCTATGACATTTTGTGACAACTTTTACCTTTTGTAACATTTTTGTGTGTTTCTGCTAACTTGCAATCTCTCAGATCAACACATGTGTTTGTTGTTGCTGTTGCTGTATTTTTCTGGAGAACGCGAGCGTACACGACCTGTCCTTTCCCAGGCGGTCAAGGAAGGTGCCCGTTTTAGGGGTTTCCTTGCGCTTCCGAGACAGATCGCCACAAGCTTAGAGGCTTAAGACGGCACAGACTTTCTTTGCCATCGTTCTGGAATTCAGGAATTTGCAGGGGACCTCGCGTGGCAAGGGCGCCCGGACACCCGCAGGGGGTAGTTTCCGCCTCCCTCACGATTACGCGGGCGGCCTGGGTCCGGGGGGGCTGGGGCTGAATCTTCAGTCAGGCGAGCACAGCTCTGCCTTCGCCGGCGTGGCCTGTCTGTGGGATGCTGTGGGGTCCGGGCCGCGGCCCGGCATTCTCGGGTCACCTGCGGGTTCCACGCTGGCAGGTGCCGTGGGGACGAGCTTCCGCCCCGTGCCCCTCCGCGGACTCGGGACTGGTGGGGCAGCGACTCTCAGGTCAGAACGCTTGCTCGTTTCCAGAAGGGATCGCTTTCCCCCCTCCCGGCAGACTCTCTCCGTCGATGCAGAACCGACCCTCCGTGGGGACAAACCCAGGCCAGGCCCCTGCCCCGGGGACGGGTGCTGCCTCCGGCCTCTCCTCATCCGTGAAGACGACTCATTTTCCTCCCGACCTCGGTTTTCAGCTCCTGTGGCCACTCCTTCCTGTTACCGGCAGGTCACTGTTCTCACGGCGTTCCCTTCTCCGTCCTGTCGCCGTGCGCGCAGAGGCCGGGCCAGGCGGCTGCTGTGCTCGGCACGGGGGTCCAGCCGGAAGGAAGGCGGCCACCGGAGGCAGCGTTCCGGGGACCCCGGTGCCCCGGGCGCCCGCACCCCTCAGCCCTGCGCACTCCCTCGCTCTCCCCCCCCCACCCCGTCGCCACAGAACTGACTCCTCCGTGAGCTCCTGCTGCAAAGTGCAGACAGATCACCCGGTTCCACGGGCCCCGGGTGCCGCAGGGGCTCGGGTGGTGTCCCCTCATCTCGTGTCCCTCAGGGTGCAGGCAACCAGCCGCTGAGGCCCCAGGGCACGTGGGACAGAGGTGACACGGGGCCTGGAGGAGCTCGTGCACGCAGTAGGCGCATAGTAAGGCCATGCGGAATCCAGGTGACATAACAGACATGAGTCTGTTCTCACCTGCAGAGGAGGGTTTGCAGTTTCCTCTTCCGTCCGCCCTTGACCTCTGGGGGGCGTCTGTTGGCGACCTCTGGAGTAGGGACACAGGATTGATGGCTTTTTAAAATACCGGGGATGGGGCGCCTGGGTGGCGCAGTCGGTTAAGCGTCCGACTTCAGCCAGGTCACGATCTCGCGGTCCGTGAGTTCGAGCCCCGCGTCGGGCTCCGGGCTGACGGCTCGGAGCCTGGAGCCTGTTTCCGATTCTGTGTCTCCCTCTCTCTCTGCCCCTCCCCCGTTCATGCTCTGTCTCTCTCTGTCCCAAAAATAAATAAAAACGTTGAAAAAAAAATTTAAAATACCGGGGTTTCCTTGTTGCATTTTGTCTACGATTATTTTTATCTGATGTGCTCGTTTTTATTAAGTTCTTAAAATTTATTTATTTGGCAGAGGCAGAGATAGCGCGAGTGGGAGAGGGGTCGAGCGAGAGAGAATCCCAAGCAGAATCTCGGGGACTTAAACCCACGAGATCGGGACCTGAGCCAAAACCGAGGGTCAGACGCTCAGCCGACTGAGCCCCCAGGTGTCCCTGAGGAGCTCGTTTTGAACAAATTACAGCGACGAGGTCACACATTCCCGGTCAACTTGGCAAATCATCATCTGTTCACGTGGCTGCTGTTTGCAGCCCCCGACCCCGGTGCGTGACCTCTGTGTCCACAGAAGGGGGTGGCGGCCTCGCCTGGACATGGTCTTGGGGGGAAGGGCTGCAGTCCCGCGGCTGGCGTGCAGTGCGCCCCCGAGAAGCACGTCCCGAGCCGCGTCCGGCCGCACCCTTGGGGCTGCATCCGGGACACACCGCTGCCTGTCGTGCCACGGTTTCCTCCTTTCTGAGATGCGTCGATGGTGACACGTCTCCTCCGGCCCCAGCAGAGGCGAAGCGAGAGGGCGCGCGTGTCGTGACGGCACAAATCCACACAGGAAGATGGCTCGTCCCCCCCGCACGTGCTGAGCGCCCGGACGCGCTGGGCACTGGGAGCACGCGGGGCATGTGGGGCACGTGGGGCACGTGGGGCGGGACTGCACCGTTAGTCACAGGGCGCTGTCCTCCCGGGAGGGAAGCCCAGGGACAGGCAACGGTTTCCTCCTTGTGGCCCAGTGACGTCAGGAACAGACATCCTCGGATCTGGGGAGTTTCTGCGTTTCTCCCAAGTGCCCAGAAACCCGTGACCCGGAGCGGAATCAGGGGCGTGTGGGAAACATGGGGGAGAGTGCTCCTGGCGGGGTGGCCGGGGAGACCTGAGACCCTCCTCGCTCGCAGGGTTGCGGGGCCCGGGCCCAGGAGCTCCGGACGGACGGAGGCCACCGTGGGCCAGGTCTGCGCCCTGACACGGATGGGAGCCACGGTCCCTCCATGCCCGCTTGCGTGGTCGTGTCCCTCAGATGGTGGGATTAAACGGCAACTCAGCGGGCACTGAGTGGATGGCAGAGGAAAAGCCGTCTCCTCAAAATTAGGTGGATCGGGCGGGGGTCAGCGCTGACCGCCGAGAGTGGACCCCGTGCAAGCCCAGCGCACAACCCCCAGCCGTGGGAGGAGGCCTGTGCTCGTGACGCGTGTCCGGCTAATAAAGGAGAATGAGGCGATGGGGTGTGGGTTCCCCGCGCACCAATGACCGGAGCACCGAGTATGATCTTGCCCGAGGGACGCCCCAAGTCTGAGGACGTCTTGGGTTCTGGCTGCTGACCCTCCGAAATGCAGAGGGCAGAAGAGCATGCTCCTGTGCCCCGAGGGCGTCCCAGGCTGCCAGCTCCCCACGGGGGGCGGGGGGGGGGGCACTGGCTTCGTCAGATGCATCAGAGCCCGGCTGCGGAACCGACGTGGGGAGGACGGCCGTGCTGCCGTGGGGGACGGGGGTCCCCAGGGCCTCGGTGTAGGAGCCCCAGTGAGGACACCATCTGCAGGGGCACGAAGAGGTCCGGGTGCAGCGGGAAGTTCTCCCCTCCCCCTCCCACCCCCTCCTTGAGGGTCAGCAGCACCGCGGGGCAGCCTGACTCCGGGCGGCCCCCTCAGCGACACAGCTTGCCCAGCGTTTTCCTCGTACTGGGGTGTCAGCCACATGACAAGGCGTGTCCTTGAGCCCCTCAGACCGCCCCACTCCATGGAGCCCTTGTGCAGGACCCTGAACCAGAGGACACACTGCAGCCAGAAAGTGCGTCCAGTGGAAAACCCATGCCTCTCCCATCACGTCCGCCTGAAGCAGCCCAGCTCCTCGGGAGGTGACCCCCATGGCACGTCTGTGCCCTGTACGATGGAGGACGGCCGTCCCCACACAACCTCTGGGCTCTGGATGCCACCAGGAGGAGGGGCGACGTGGACAGGCTGGACCCCTCCCCCGAGGAGTGGCCACCAATACCCGGGTGCGGAAACTCGACTTCAGGGCTCCGTGCCCCTTCCCGTCCAGGGTGACCAGATGCCCTGCCGGTGGCACTCAGGCAGCCTGATGGCCTCCGGTCACTCTCCGGTGTGGTGTTGACAAAGTCCTGCGCTTAGAACACCGGAGACACCTGCCCACTCCGCGCACGACGCCTGGGGCTTGCGGGCATGTGAGCTTTGCTCCAGCTGCTCATAGTTGAGGACAAACTTGTGTTCCACCGGGTGGAATTTGAGTCACCACAAAACTCCTTTCCAAGACCAATATGGGATCAGAACAGTGCTATGTCCTGCGGCCGCCTGACCGCCTTCTCAGGAAGGTCTTCAAAGACCCAGGAGTTGGGAACTTCTGCCCGGGTCTCTGAAGGCACAAGGGGCTCCACTTGGTCGTGGCGTCTGTGTCCTCTGTGGGCACCCATGGGAAAAAGTGCCCGTGGACGCAGAGCTGGCTGGGCCTCCGAGGTCCACGGCCCGCGGCCACCACACTGTCACTCCCGGGTCCCCCCAGGGGGCAGGGACCCTGGTGTCCAAGATGCTGTCCTGGCACGTTTGTTCAATGGCCAGGAGTCACACAGACGTGCCAACACGGCAGGACCCAAGTCCCCCGGGTCAGAGCTTGAGAGATGCGGGGCCCCTGGAAAGAAAGACCCAGGCCCACGGGCACCTGAGACCCTCCTCGGGGAAGAGGCTTTGAGGTTGGGGAGTTTTATAAGAGAATCAGGTTGTGTATTTGTGTGTGAGAGACAGAGAGACAGAGATTGAGAGACAGACAGACAGGGAGACGCAGAGAGGGAAGAGAGATGCAGAGGCCAGGAGCAGAGGGAGACAGAGACACAGAGTCTCAGAAGCAGGGTCCCTGCCAGAGTCTCACGTCCAACACAGAGAGGAAATGCAGAGGGCGGGGGTCAGGAGGGGGCCCTGGGGGGGGGGCAGCTCTCAGGCTGTGGACGTGGCAGGGGGGGGGGGCTGCGGCTTGGGGGCGGGGGGGGGGCGCGGGGGGGGCCCCCAGATTCCGCTCCCCTGCGTCCGGGCTGCCCTCTGGCCGCGTGGTCTGTGTGCACGATGACAGGTCGGCCCGAAGGAGACGTTTACGAATCCACCCGGCCCTTCTGCATCTCACCGCGGATTGGCTGGATGTGTAGCCGTCCGGCCAGCGAGGGCGCGGGGGCTTGGACGTGGGTCCTGCTCCGTCCCGGAGAGTGCTTTGCACTCAGTCCCTCCCCACGCCGATGCTGGCCCCCACGCTGTGCTCCCACCGGGAGGCCCACGCCGCGCCGGCTTCGGGCAGGTGGGCATTTCCTGCAGGGGCGACCGTCCTTTCAGAGCGGGACCGCGGACGGATCCGGCAGGGGTCAGAGTCTCCTGGAGCACAGCAGGGACGCCCCTGCAGGCTCCCCCTGCGCTGACCAAACGGTTTTATTCAGCGGCGACCCCGCTCTCCCGAGGCTCCGGATCATCCAGAAAAAGAGGACGAAGAAGAAAGGTCTGTTTATAACAGGCCGGGATTCGGAAAACGGAACACATTCACTGCTTCCCAGCCCTCTGTCCCCAGGTCAGGTCCCACAAAGGAGTTGTTGATGAGTTCCGTGAATGGGGGGCTGCTGTGCTGGCCGCGCTCCCCATGTGATAAATATTCATGCCAAGACGACTCACAAAGAAAGTGAGGTTCAAACACAGGGCACGCTTGTACGCAGCCCGAACGCCCTGGAATCTGGGGAAGTGCCTCGGGAGGAACCAGGCTCCAAGCACCTTCCGTGCGCCAGCTGGGGGGCGGGGGCGGGACGTGGGTGCCAGCTTTGCGGTGAGCAGTGGCCTTGAACTCGAGATGTCGGGAAGAGAAGGACTGTGGGCTGATGCGTCTCGTTCACACGGCTGTTGGCCTGGGACCCCAGTGCAGGTGTCAGAGGGTCGGGCCGGAGTGTGACCTGTGTGCGTGACAGGGGACCGGAAGGAACCGGGGCCACAGGCTCCCCGCGTCCCGTGAAAACACAGTAGACAAGACCCCCGGTTTACCGGCACCCGGAACGCGGAAGACCTCACGCCCGTGCTTACAGAACGAGGAGGCTGAACAAAGTGAACCCTGGTGACGTTTCTTGCACCTCCTGAGAACCGAGGTGGCACGTGTAGCACCCCGTGCAACTGGAAGACACAGGTGAGTCCGAAATCACCAGTAAGATCTGCTCTGCTCACCCGGACAGCAGGTGCCGGGGCCAGGCCCTGGCGGGAGCACTTGTGATGAATTCCGGGAGTCAGCCGTCCACGCAGCCTGAGTCGTCTCCGCCAAAGGCAGGCAGCCGTCTACGCGGCCGGAGTCGTCCCCGCCAGAGCTTTGGAGCAACCAAGCTACCCTGCGGTAGGTGATGAACCAAGTGGAGGCCCATCCAGGCACCGGAGTGTTATTCACTGGAAAAAAAAAAAAAAAAAAAAAGAGCTACCACGTTGGGAGAAGGCAGGGGGCGAACAGGGAGCAAACGTCATCCAGTGAAGGAAGTCAGGCCGACTGGCCTCACCCTGGATGATCCCCACCGTAAAACACTTGGGAAAAGGCAACACTACAGAGACAGTAAGAACAGGGGTTGTTGGGGTGAGGGGGCAGGGAGGGATGAACACGGGGCGACAGGGGACCTGTGGGGCAGTGGAGATGCTCCGCACCAGCCGTTAGGGGTGGATACCCGCCATCGTACCTGTGTCAAAACCCTATGACTGGACGACAGAGAGCCGATCACGGATACAAAGTACATTTCACGCAGCCCAGGAAGTCTGCCCTAAGGTGAAGTTTGTGTCTCTACGTTTCTCCAGAGAAACTTTCCTGTATTTTCTGCCCGTGTCTGTGGCCACAAACAATGGAACACGCAGATGTCATGTTTTTAATCTTTACAGAAAGGTAACACGCCAGGTAGGTACGATTGGGCCGTTTGCTGGTTTTCACTCTGTATGGGGAGCTCTCTCGGGCCCAGGCTCAGATGCAAGGATCCATGGCGCGGACAACGACTGACACCCCCGCCTAGGAGCGCGCCCGGTGCACCTGTCCCTCCGCCAGCTGGCCGGCACGTTGGTGGTGTCCACGAATCTGCTGTCCCCAGCCCTGCTGTGCGTGCGTCCCCGCACATCTGCACAGGTACACCAGCAAGAGCCACCGTGGAGCGCAGGCACTCCCGGGGGTGGGGGGCCATCAGCCTCAGGGGTGCACAGACGCCCCGCCTCACCCGTGCCCCTCGCTCAGCCCCGAGGCTGCACCCCCAGACCCTCCCCGCACTTCTCTCCCATTTGTGCCGATCAGTTACGGTACTTCTGACCTGTCTAGGGTTATCCTGTTATTTTCGTACGAACGACCCCCAAGGTTCTCATGTGTTTTGGGGACCCTTGAGTTTCCTCTTTCGGACTTGCATATTTGTATCGTTTGCACCCTTTATTACTTTTTTTTTCCTTTTTCTTTGATTTGCAGGCGTTGTCTGCATACTCTTGATAAAAATCTTTGTTGATTTTATTGGATAGAAAATCTTCTCCTGCTTTATTATTTATGTGGTTTTGCTGAATAAAGTTTTAAATTTTGATGCAAGAAAATGCATTATTTATTTCCTTTAGATTTTGTGCTTTTGTGTCTCATTTAAGAAATAGGAATATGAATAAGAATAAGAAAGCGCATTTTCTTCTCAGATTTTGAAGTTTTGGTTTTAACATTTAGATGTGTCTGCCATCTGGAATTCACTTTTGTGCGTGGCTTGCAGGAGCATAAAATTTTATCTCCCCGTATGGCTAGCCAGTTGTCCTGTGTCGTTTACTGGGTAGCCCACCCCTCTCTCACTTACGGCAGTGACGTCTTCGTCATAAGCCGAGCAGGCGCACAAGTTTGCAGCTTTTCACGGACCCCCCTCTCCCACCCCATGGTCACAGTCATTCACGCCTGCACCCCGGGCTTGAAGGTCGTTAACCCTTTATGGAATATTTACATCTTTGAAATGGGCAGGTATAATCTGGCCCCGAGTGTCTTCGTTCTGTTTCTTTGACTTTCTCTTTCCGTAAACAAAAGGCTTTCCTAACCCTTTGAGGTCACATGCTCCCGTGGCACCCGCCAGTCTGTCCGCAAAACGGCTTCACAGAACGATCTCCTGTCCGCGTCCCGGGGGGTGCACATTTGAGGGGGGGCACCGAGCCCTTGAGTTGCTGACCCTCGTGTTTCGGGAGCCCGGCAAGAGGCTCAGCGCGTGTGACCCGTGCGACAGCAAAGCAGAGGGACGGACAGGCTGGCGCGTCCATTCCCGCCATGTGCCATCGGGTCTGCCGAGGAGTGGAGCTGAGAGGGACCCTCACGCACAACAACGCTAATACCAACAACGAAACAACGCCAAGAGCGGCTGCCCCGGAAACACGCACCTTCAAGCCTGACAAGGTCCGAACGCTCGAACTGTGTGAACTCAGTCCTCACGGCCACCCTCCGAGGCAGCTGCCGGGTCCCCCTACTGAGGGGAGAAAACGACTGGCGAGCCGGTACGCGGCTCGCCCGGTGGCACCTGGGCCAGAGCAGCCCCTGAACCGGCCGCCTCGTCAAAACCCTCGTGTGTGTAGGCACCTGTGCACACGCATGTGTATCCGTGAATATCTGTAAATGCGAACATGTATGTTTGCCTCGTGCACATGTATTTGCACACATATTTATTGGAAAAGTAACACTTGAGCATGGTTGATACATCGAATAATTCCAAAGGTCACACGCGGAAAGCCCAGCTGGTCCACCTGACATGCCCTCGCCCTGTGTAGACATTGTAGCTGCTCTGGGCCGTGTGGGTCTCTCTGTACTTGTGCGAGTTCGTTCATACGTACGACACCCATTTTTTTTTATTTATTTTTTTAACGTTTATTTATTTTTGGGACAGAGAGAGACAAAGCATGAACGGGAGAAGGGCAGAGAGAGAGGGAGACACAGAACCGGAAACAGGCTCCAGGCTCTGAGCCATCAGCCCAGAGCCCGACACGGGGCTCGAACTCACGGACCGCGAGATCGTGACCTGAGCTGAAGTCGGATGCTTAACTGACTGAGCCACCCAGGAGACACCCGTTTTAAAAACACTGATAAGAGCCTTATGTATACCCTGTGTTGCGTCTTGCTTTTCTCATTTAGCTACATGTTTGGGAGTTATTCTAATACATTCTGTTTTAAACAGCTCCACAGTAGTCCGTAAATTATTAACTCATTCCCATAATGAGAGGTCCTCAGACTGGTTCCAAGCACTCGTGATTATTAGAAACAAATGGAAATGTTCATAATATGTCTTTGCTCTCGTGTGTGTTTATGCAGGGTGGTGTTTTAAATGCGGTGACAAATAGCACATTCTCAGATCTGAGAGTCACTCTACAATAGGCTCCTGAGGGATGAGGGACGGCGAAAGTCGCACGGCTGTGCCACTAGGAGGGCGTTGGGAAGGCTTGTCCCGCACGCCCCTGTCATCCAGCCAACCCCTGGTGATTCCGAGGCTGCTACAGGCCGCCCTCTCGGGAGAATGCTGTGTCATTGACCCGGAAGTGAGCTTTTCTTAACTTCGAGCACTTTGAAGAATTTGTTGTTTGTTTATTGGCCACTTGTGTATCTTTTGTGCAAATGACCTTCTTGTGTCTGTCACTCATTTGGGGGTGGGGAGTTATTTTTAAAATTTAAAGAAATGTTTAATTATGTTTACTTATTCATTTTTTTTGAGAGAGAGAGAGAGAGAGAGAGAGAGAATCCCAAGCAGGCTCCGTGCTGTCAGCACAGAGCACAACGTGAGGCTTGAACTCAGGAATCTGTGAGATCATGACCTGACCCTAAACCAAGAGTCAGATGCTTAACTGAGCCACCCAGGCATCCCCCAAATATTTTATACAGTTTTATCAACTAAATATTTTGAATCCTTAACAATCTCTATTTTATCATTTTCTGACTTAGTATGTAACCAATTTTCAAATATTTCATCATTTCTGGTTCCTGGAAAGAATCACACAGCGTATTTTGCTTTTTTGTGAACTGTTCGTTGTACTTGTTAATTAATATACGATGTAGCATTTTTGCATCTTTCTTCACAAACTAGATACATTTCTAGGTCTGTGAGAACACACACTTGTACTTGGTTACAAACCCAAAAGAGAAGAAACGTTTCCAGAATTTTAAATAACTTCTACAGTATTTATTCTCTGAAGGTTTGATAGAATTCAGTAAAGACCTTTCACGGCAAGAGTGATTTAAAGGGAACGACTACTGGGCAACTTTCTCAGCTTTGTATACAGCAACTGGTCGGTTTAGATTTGTAATCTTCTCTACAGGTGATTTGTGGACTCTCGAAAGATAGACGATGGATGGGTAGATAGATGAGAGACATAGATAGATAGATGATAGACAGATGATCGATCGATAGATAGATGACAGATAGATAGATAGATAGATGATAGATCAATGATAGATTATAGATAATTGATGAATAGATAGCTGGATGATAGATAGATAGATAGAGCTATAGACAGGTCTAGATCCATAGTTTCTTGAGTAACCCCGTTAATTCTAGCTTTTCAAATTATTTGTATAAAGAAAATATGCATGTAATCTGCCTCCATTTTTGGTTATCTCCCATGTGAATTTCTCATTTTGTGTTTTGTGTTTCCTTTTTATATTTAAGTTTGGTATTTCATGTTTTACAAGGTTTTGGTAAAGAAGCTTCTGTGGTCATCATTCACCGTTTATATATTCTTTTCTTTAATGCATCATCAGTTTCTATGTTACCTTTATAAAATCCTTCTGCTTTTCATACATTTATTTTCCTATTTTTAGTTGGGTGGCTAATTTATTTAATCTTTTTTTTAAATTCAGAATTGTAAATATTCATGATGGATTATTTTGGCCCTGGGTGTGGTGCTAATCCTGATCTATGGTTCGAGTTGCATGCATTTCATTTTTATCTTCCTCCAGGTTTTCTGCAGGTTTGGGGGCCTTCCTGAGAACACCGGGAGCTTTGCCTTGCGTCCAAGTACATGGTCATGTTTTGTAAATAACTCATGGGGTCGGTAAGAGGCTCTGTCCTCCGTTTCCAGAGCAGAGATGGTGCAGACTTGTGCGTCCTCCTCGTCGGGTACCACACTCCCCAAAGTCCCACACTGGGTCCACCTGACCTCAGGGGACGACAAAGATCCTCAGTGGCGCCGACACCCTCCCTCCACGCACTCCGGAGCCACCTGCCACAGGGTCACGAGGCTGCTGTGCGGGGAACCACAGGAAGCCCGGCGGGGTGCAGCCACCCAAATGGGGGCCACGCAGGGGCTCGCCTGTAACTGCCCGCGTCCCCCGCATCCCCACTTCCTGGACTCGCCTCCCACGCTCGCCTCACGCAAAACCCTGTTCCTGGCCCTGCGTCCAGGGACCCAAATCAGGACACTTCAACCTGTGCGCATCTGGCTATTTACTTCCTCTAGGTTTTGCCTTCTGTTGGTTGCAGACACCGATGTTCGTGGAGCTGGAGTGTTCCTGGGACTGTATTCCTGACCGCGGTCACGTGGTGCTCTTTGCCCTCTCCGCGGCTCCTGGAGTTGACCACAGCCCTGTGCGTTGCTGCCTTTCCTGCTCCGGCCCCTCCTGTCCTTACGTCCGTCGCGATGCGCTGGGCACTGTCTGTACCGTGAGAATCTTCTCAGAAGGGGATTTATGTCATCTGCTCTTGCGTCTGAGGCATACGCGTTGGATTATAGTTCTCCTGGTGTCTTGATTATGTTTCCACTTTTATTGGTTTTCCGTCTTTTCCTTCTTGGTCTGCAGCTTCTGTGTCTGTGTGTGTGTGTTCCTTCCGATAATCTGGGAACTTAATGCATCTGCTCAATCTGTCCTGGCAGTTGCCTTTATAAATTTTAATAACATTACAACATCATTTCTAACTTTATTAACTTTAGATTGTCTGCTAACACCCCTCTGGAAAGGGAGGAGATTAATTCACTTACATATTTCCCAGATATCACCACTGCCTTCTGATGTTTCTACTTATTCATTTGTTTAGGACTTCAAACGGTTACCTTCACACCTGTTAAAATCTAATATTTGGTTTATGATCTTTGAGGACTATTTTCAAGTGCTTATGAAGTAAATCAGGGCTCTTACCTTGTTCTCACCCACTTGGCCTGTGTGTGTGTGTGTGTGTGTGTGTGTGTCAAAGTTTATTTATTTACTTTTTATTTTTTGGGAGAGCGCAGGTGGGGGAGGGGCAGAGAGAGGGGGACAGAGGATCTGAAGCGGGCTCTGTGCTGACAGGCTGACGACCGCGAGTTCCATGTGGAGCTCAAACTCCTGAGCTGGGAGGTCATGACCTGAGCCAAAGTCTGGCGCTCAACCAGCTGAGCCACCCAGGCACCCCTCGAAGTTTAAACACATATACACGATGTAAGTTTGCATATATGTGTGTCTCCCAAACAAATGCCCGTGCATGTCTTTGGATTTACTTTCACGCTTCGTTGGGTTTCTTGGTCCACAGCAGCTCTGTCCGAGCTTCTGCGTCTGGGGCTCCGGGCGGAAGCATCGTGGGAAGCTCCCCCGATCGGTGTTTATGGGTTGTCTCCCCAGCCTTCAGCGCCTGTCGCCTTCCCTTCCAAGTCCTCCACTGGTTTCCAAAAATAAGCTTTATTGAGGTAGATCACCACCAGACACGTCATCCTATTAAGGCAGAATCTAAGTGGTGTTTACTCTCCTCCCGGATTTCCGCGACAGTCGCCATGGCTTTAATTTCAGAACATTTTCCTCAGGCCCATCAGCAGTCACTTTGCAGCCCCTGCCAACCACCTACCCGCTCTCTGCTTCCCTGAATCTGTCTATTCTGAGCATTTAATGTCAGTGGAATCATGAAATCTGCGGTCTTTTGCATCTGACTGCTTTCGCTCGGAAGCATGTTTTCAACGTTCGTCCAGGATGCAGAAGTGGTCACTGTTAGAGCTCCTATGGCCACATAACCGTCCCCTGTGTGGATGCACCACATTTTATTTACCCATTCGTTAGGTGATAGCCACGGGGGTTGTATCCATCCTGTGGCTGCTATAAATAACTCTGCTATGAACTTTCACGGACAAATTGTTGTGTGGCTGTGGGTATAGAACAAAGGTAGAATTACTGGGCTATGTTTTGTGTGCTTGCAAACTGTTTTCCAAAGTGGCTGTACTATTGTATTCTCATCTCAGTGTATGGCGTTTCGAATTTCTCTTCCTTCTTGTCAATGCTAGCTACTTTTTATTTTTTTATTTTTTATTAAAAAAATTTTTTTTTTCACATTTATTCATCTTTGAGAGACAGAGAGAGAGACAGAGCATGAGCGGGGAAGGAGTAGAGAGAGGGAGACACAGAATCCAAAGCAGGCTCTGGACCCAGAGCTGTCAGCACAGAGCCCAGCACGGGGCTCGAACTCACAAACTGCGAGATCGTGACCTGAGCCAAAGTCAGACACTCAACCAACTGAGCCACCCAGGTGCCCCAATGTTAGCTACTTTAAAAAAAAATACAGCTTATTGTCAAATTGGCTTCCATGCAACACCCAGTGCTCATCCCAACAGGTGCCCTCCTCAATGCCCATCACCCACTTTCCCCTCTCCCGCACCCCCTCATCAACCCTAAGTTTGTTCTCTGTATTTAAGAGTCTCATGGTTTGCCTCGCTCCCTCTCTGTTTGTAATCCCCCCCCCCCGCCAAGAAATAGGCAGAAGACATGAATAGACACTTTTCCAAAGACATCCAGATGGCCAACAGAAACATGAAACGATACTCAACATTACTCATCATCCGGGAAATAGAAATCAAAGCCACACTGAGAAACCACCTCACGCCGGTCAGAGTGGCTAGCTACGATCTTTTTATTGCAATCACCTTCCTGGGTCTAAACTTCTACCTAATTATATTTGATTTGCATTTCCCTAATGGTGAATGATTTTGAGTGTCTTTTCATGTGCTTACTGGACATTCGTGTATCTTCTCCAGAGGAAGGCTGATTCAGGTTCATGCTTACTTGGGTTCCTGTCTCGTCCTTGAGTTGTAAGTGCTCTTTGCATATTCTTGTTGAAGGATCACTTTGCCTAATAGAGAATTCTTGGTTAACGGTTTTCCCTCAGCCCTTTGAGTACAGCCTCTCGCTGCCTTCTGGTCCTTGTGGTTTCTCTGGGGAAGTCAACTCTTTGGAGAATTTCTTACCCAAGATGAGTCATGTTTTCTCCTGTTGATTTCAGGATTCTCTCTTTGTCTCTCGGTCACTTGACCATTGTGTACCCAAATGTACATCTCTTTGATTTTGTCCTACTCAGGGTTCTCTGAGCTTTTGGGCATGTCCGTTAATATTTTAATTTAAATCTGAAATGCTCTTCATCATTATTATTGCAGATTTTTTATGCCCTTTTTTTTTTTCTCTGCTAGTTGTTGGGGATCCTCACCATGCTGTTAATTTGATGTTTTCCTATAGGTCTCTGAGGTTCTGTTTATTTTTCTTGATCTCTTTTATTTCCTGTTCCTTGGATTAGTTAATAGTGACAAATATTTAAGTTCTGATTACCCTCCCTGACATCTCACTAGTACATTTTTCGTTTGAGTTATTATATTAGTGCACTTGTGGACCTTACTCATTTCTTTAAAACTAATTTCTTTCCCTTTGTAGGTATTCTGTATTTGGTGAGATGTCATTCTCATAGTTTCCTCTAATTTCTTACACATGATTTCCTTTAGTTCTATGAAGAAATTTGAACTATTGTGTTTAAAGTCTTTGTCTAGTAAGTCTGAAATCTGGGTTCCTCTGGGACAGTTTCTATTTACTAATGTTTTTTTCTTCTTGTGTATGAGTCATACTTGCCTGTTTCCTTGAAAGTCTCAGATTTTGGCTGAAAGATGAGCATCTTAAGTAATAGGACTTGATAACTCTGGAAATCAGATTTCATAATCAGGTTTATTGTTATCGTTTGTTGTTTTCTTAGTGCTTTTTGTTTAGCGATTATCTGGTGTAATTCTGTAAAGTTTTGACTCTCCGTTGCATGTGGCCACTCGAGCCTCTGCTTGGTTAGTTTCCTGGACACCTGGTCCACTACTGGTGGGCAGGAGTGTCCTTCAAGGCCTTGAGCCAGTAGGTCACCCAGACGTGCTGAGGTTTCTGTGTCGGCCTTCAGTGCTCAGACAGCTTTAGCTCTGCCTTATGCTTTGCTTCCCGTGTGTCAGAGCCTCAAACTGCAGAGCAGACAGATGAGGACCTTCCCAGGATTTTCCTGGACATGTGTGGAAACCTGACCACGTGCATATCTCTATCCATCCACAGTAACACACTGGAGCTTTTCAAAGACCCCTATAGTCACCTCGTCCTCCAGATCTTATTTTCAGGTGTTTTGGTCATCGTCTGTCTTGCCTAAAACTGCACTGCTGCCCCAGGCAGCTGCATCATTAGGTCATTTCCACAGATTGCGTTCAGCCGACACCCTGAGTCTGGTCCTACATGAAAAGCCCTGTGAGTGGGGCCCCTCCAGGGAACCTAGAGACAAGCCAAACGGTGACATTTCTCTTGGGACTGGACATTGTGAGGAACCTCCATGCTGGTCGGCCTCCTCCGGTGGCTGCTGGTGTTTAAGGCACCTCAGGGCTGGGGGTGGGGGGTGGGGGGGGGTGGGACAGGGCAAGTGAAGATACTAGAAATCTCCTTGTTCTTACCAGGATCCACCCACATAACCCCCTTATGGTGGGTTACCATAAGCCTTTTGTTAATACGTGTATTAACAGGGACCCCTGGGTGGCTCAGTCGGTGGGGCGTCCAACTCTTGATCTCAGCTCACGTCATGATCTCACGGTTCGTGGGTTCGAGCCCCGCGTCGGGCTCTGTGCTGACGGCTAGGAGCCTGGAGCCTGCTTCGGATTCTGTGTCTCCCTCTCTCTCTGCCCCTCCCCCGTTTGCGCTCTATCACAAGAATAAATATTAAAAATTAAAAAAGAAAATATATATATATATATATATATATATAAACAAAGTTAATGTAAGTTCATGTTGACAATTCCTGCCAGGCTCTCCATTGTTTTGATGAAGAAGCGGATCTGGGGGGTTTACTCTTCCCTTGCAGATGTCTCTCCCCGTTGATTTTGGGGGTGGCATCTACCCACCCAGGGTCCCTGCTCTTGATTGGAAACTGACCCCACCTCCAGCCTCAGTGAGGCTCTGGCTGGACCCAGCTGCTGGCTATGCCCATCCTCCCGGCAAGAGTGAGTGTGGCACCCGTGGTCTGGGGCCGGGCGTCAGCTGGCAGGTGTGAGGTGAGTCCTGGAGGTCAACGGAGCCTTTCCGGAAGGAATCGCGGCTGGGTTCGGTGCAGCCATAGCTGTGTGTCTGCTCACACCCGTCCTCAGTACATGCTTCACGGTGACGGAGCCCACGTGGCCACCGGGCCCCCCGTCCCCACACAGACTGCACGTCCGCCCTGTTTTAGCCCATTTTCTGGGGTTTGGAACACAGCACAGGGGCGTCTTCTCAGCACACACGCTGCCCCGAACCGGCCGTCTGCTCACTGGTTGGGCTCCTCTGCCGGCTTTTGGGGAAATCGGCAGCTTTCCCGGGATCTGTAACATTTTATAGCTGTTTCTAGCGCCCTACATTTTGCCCAAATATCGTGCGTGGGACACTCGCTTCATAATCCGCGGTTTACGGCTGGTTATTTCTGGTGTCGCTAAAGATAGGTTTCTTTCCGTTATGTTAGATTCCTTTTGCTGTTTGTGTTTGGCTTTCATTGGAAATTGAATAGAAAATCTGCGCCCCATTGTGTCCCAGCACGAGGGCCTCAGTCAGCCTTTACAAAGATGGGGAGGCAGTTTCCCAAGACACAAGCGCTGCTGTTTGGGGTCAGGGAACCGCATTCCATGTTCTGAGCTGCACGGACCCACCCGACTCTTGCAGACACAGCGTCCTCTGTATTTTCTGCGCCAGTTTCCAAATTCAAGAAAGTCAAGATAAAAACAGACTTTCGGGTTCCAGCAAGAAAACAAAATAGAGACACCGCACAGTGCTCGGCACGTGGGGCCACCTTGACAAAGTGACTTGTCTTCAAAAACGCAAAATAAAAGCAATGAGGTGCAATACAAGGTCATCACAACACGATACACAGACAGGAATGTGGCCCCCCAGAGAGCCGGGGGGAGGGGAGCCAGCGGTCAGCGGCCCAAAGCTGTCCCGGAACCCCGTGAGGCGGGGGCCGGGGCCGAGCCTGGGTGGGGGTCCTGACATCAGCCCACCCGCTCTCGGAGGGACCGTCCTGGTGGGCGTTCTCTGGGCCCAGCCTCCCCCGCAATGGCCCCCCGCCGATCATCTGCTGTGTCCAGCACCCCGTGGTGGACTCAGCCCGGGGGGCGGAGTGCGAGTTGGGTTGTTTGCGGGCTCAGGCTTGTTTCCACATCCAATGGTCAAGGGGCGCCTGATAGGGGCTGTGGTTTCTTGGCCGTGGATGCCCCTCGGAAGCCGAGGTCTTCGTCAGGCTGGCTCCCAGGTCACCGGCGGCCTCCCAGGGACCGCGGGAACAGGGACAGATGCACCCTTGTCCTCGGCCACCAGGAAAGAGGCAGTTCTGCCCCCTCCCCCACCAGAGCCTCAGGAGGTGCGAGCCTGACTGATGCCTCAGCTTTAGTCCCGGTACCCTGAGCCTAGAACCCCCTCCTCAGAGCCCTGAGAGTCTCTGTTGTTCTAAAGCCACCAAGTCTGGCGTAATTTGTCACAGGGCCCCCCAGACACCAGTAGCATCAATAAGGTGTCCTGACATGGCTCTCAGTCCCTCCAGCCCTCAGCATTCTCCCCCGCCCTCCTCTCCCTGCCCCCTCCTCCCTGCTCCCTCCTCTCTGCTCCCCCTCCCTCCTTCCCCTTCTTCCGCCTCCCTCCTCCCTCCTCCCTCTCCCTTCCCCCCTGCCCCATCCTCCCTCCTCCTTCCCAGTTCCCTCCTCCCTCCTCCCTGCCCCTTCTTCCCTCTTCCCTCCTCCCTCTCCCTTCTCTCCCTGCCCCCTCCTCTCTGCTCCCCCCTCCCTCCTTCCCTCCTCCCTCTCCCTCCTCCCTGCCCCCTCCTCCCCCTCCCTCTTTCCCTCCTCTATCTCCCTCCTCCCT
>NW_024412413.1:1523581-1610041 GCF_014898765.1 Herpailurus yagouaroundi | reverse complement strand
CTCCCTCCTCCCTGCCCCTTCTTCCCTCTTCCCTCCTCCCCCTCTCTTCTCTCCCTGCCCCTTCCTCTCTGCTCCCCCCTCCCTTCTTCCCTCCTCCCTCTCCCTCCTCCCTACCCCCTCCTCCCTCCCAGTTCCCTCCTCCCTCTCCCTCCTCCCTGCCCCCTCCTCCCTCCTCCCTGCCTTCTCCGCTGTTTCCAACCTTTACTGTATCTGCCACCAACCACCTCGTCGAGGTCACAGTGTTTGCCTTGTTGTTGATTTTCTCTGCGCAGCAGCCCAGGCTTCTAGGTGGCAATTTCCATCAGCAGCGCGGGCCAGCAGTTGCGTCAAACTCCCACATTTCCAGGACTCACACAGGGAGTTTCTGGCTCCCGCAGGCTCGCTGGGGCCGGCACTGCCCGCCGTCCGTTCCGGCACCTTCCACGGCTCTGCTCCCTCCCCCGTGAGCAGCCTGTTGACAATATCACAAACACTTACAGCTCGCCCTTAGGTTGAGGACTTCGCTTCCAGCTATTTCAGAGCCGCATACATTTAGACAAACAGTAGAAATTAAACGCTGGCAGGGAATTCGCAGGTTACGGCCCAAGTTGGCAGGCGGGACGCCTCACGCATCCTTCCTCCCGCCTGGTCAACGCAGGTGCTCAGGAGCAGGGACTGGGACCAGTCACATCACACCTCTGAGAGGCATTTTCTATTAGCGACCGGGATCGATCCCTGCGCAGCCTGTCCCAGAGTGGTGACGGCTTCTGGCCGCCAGGACAGACAGGACGCCCGCGGGGGACTAAGAACGCAGCCCCCGCGTGAGGAAGGAAGTGCCAGGGGGCAGGTGCAGGGACGGAGCTGGCTGTTCCGCACAGAAGGCCTGGCCTGGTCGCTCAGCCCCGGACCCCGGAGGCCCAGCCAAAGGGCCACCTGGTCCTGCGAGAGCCCAGGGCCCGGCTGGAGCTGGCTGGTCCACGTTCGACTGGGCGGGCGCTCGCAGGCCCCCAGGCCAGGCTGGCCGGGCTGGGTGACCCCGAGGCCGGGGCGTGGAGGGGCCTCAGCAACCAGCCTGCGGCTCTGATTCAGATTCAGGGGAGAAGGCAGAATGGTGATCAATTTTCCCCAAAATGTAAATTGTATTAAAAACAATCCATACCCTTAGGAGGGCTTCATAATAAGGCCATAAATCACTCCGGGAAGAAGCAATCTGACGTTTGTGGGGACAAATGTCTTATTTGTGGGAGAGGGAGGAAGGTGGTGGGAGGGCGCCCCCTCGCCAGCTCCGGCCTCGCTGGGTCCACGGCCTCCCTGGACACCCTGGGACTCCGGAGCCCAGGCCATCTCCCCGGGGCCATTCACTCATTCACTCATTCACTCATTCATTCATTCACCGCAGGCGCTGCTACAGATCGGGCAAGACCCCATTGGCGGGGCCTGACGCTGATGAGAGAAACACAGAGACGGCCCGTGGCCTCCTGCCGAAAGCCCAGGGAAGTATGGGACCAGGGGACGAGAGCTTGTCGCCGCCTGGTCGAGGCCGGGTGTTGACTGTAGGCAGTGGCAGACGGCCTGTCCGCCCCCCAGGACTTCGCTGACCGCCAGGAAGGCTTGCAGAAAGCAGAGAGCCATGGCCAGCCTGTGTCAGGCGGGGTCGCCAGCACCGAGGGGTGGAGCACAGCCTGTGGAAGTGAAGTCAGGGAAGCCTGCCTGGAGGAGGTGGTGGTTCGGCTTAACTGGGGATGAGTTCCTCCAGGTAGGGGTCGAGGAAAGCACTGAGGCAGCCGGGCCCATGGAGACCAGAAAGGGGCGTGTGTGGGGCAGAGCCCCGGCCTCGTCTGAAGAGGCCACCGAGGTCGGTGCGTTCCCCAGGCTTCCTTGGAAAAGCAGGGTCTGTTCGTCCGACAAGTCACACAGGAAGCCGCACCCAACACTGAACAGAGAGAAGCCGTCGGGGTCAGGCTGCCTCCCCAGGCTTGGCCTCAGGTGCCCTGAACCCCGGGGCTTTGGGCAACGGGAGTCCCCAGGCTTAAGGGTTGGGGGCAAGTGTGACGGGGGCCTGGAGTGTCGTCCTGTGGCTGGGGCGTGTTCTAGAGGTCTCCGTGCCCTGCTCCTGCCTGGGAGCGAGGGACCAGCACCCCCTCCATCTCCCACATCCAGAACAGCCTGGGCACGGGGGGTGGGGGGGCTGGTCACATGCCAGTGCTGGCCACAGGGCAGGCTCCAGCTCAACCAGCCGTGACCCCTACAAACACACCCCCACAGGTGCCCCGGGGGGTACGGTCAGGTGTCTGTTTACATGTCCCCAGAGGCAGGAGCCATACCGGGTGCTCGTGGCACCTGGGGCTCCCATCACACGAGCTCTTGGGGCTGTCCCTTTGCACCCCAGGCAGAGCCTGGATAAGAATTGTTCTTCCTGTACAGATGGGTAAACTGAGGCCCCGCAGGCTAAGGGGCTTGTCCAAGGGCACAGGGTGAGCAGATGGCCAAGGTGAGGCTCATACCTGTTGCTACCCCTCCCCCGGGCTCAGGGCGCGTGGCTGGGGTCCCCTGGAGGGTCCGGTCCCAAGACCCCCAGGTGGAAGGGCAGCAAATAATTCTGGTTTGCTGTTTTGTGACACTAAGATTAGACTCCAAATGGGAGATCCTCACTGAGGCTTTTCCAAGGCCGTCGGGAAATCGCTCGTGCTCGTAAGGATAACCCCCCACCTGGAACAGTAACCCCCACCTGGAACAGCATGTGCTCGTAAGGACGGCCCCCCACCTGGCCGGCGCTTTGTGGTTTGTGGGGTGTCTGACTGCCCAGGAAGGCGAGGCTCCCTGGTGGCTGAGGGAGCAGAGGTCATACAAGAAAGCTGCCAGCTGGGCCAGGCAAGCTGCCTGAGGTCTCTGCCAGTGAGGTCTGAAGGTGCTCGACACCGCGGGGGACTTTCTTTCCCCTCGTGGCACCAGGAGACCGTGGGAAGCAGGTGCCTCGGAGGAAACCACAGCGGGCCCAGGGCCCCGACGCAGCCGTGCTCACAGTGAGGCCGGCAGGAGATACAGGGCCTCCCTGGATGTCTATCTCGGGCCCAGGGGTGTCCCGGGCAGGGGGCCCCACCCTCCAGCCTGTGAGATCTGTCTGGTGTCTACACTCTCTTCACACGAAGACCGGGGCCTACAGCCACCCCTCTGTCCTGCTCCGTCCTTGTCCCGCGTGTGCACAGTCTGAACGATCCAGACTTTGGGTGGCATCCCCTCCCCAGGGGCCTGGGCAGCGGGCACCAGAGGCGAGAAAGGAGTTGAAGGTGCTGAGGGCAGGCCTGCCTGCCGAGCTCTGCCGAGGGGACGTGGCGGGTGGAGGCCTGGCCGGTGCTTCTCCGAGGCGGGCATCACCTCCCGGGGGACCGGGCGCTCACAGGTGTCGTGGGCCGAACAGTGCCCTTGGGCTGTGGGTCTCTCTGTGTCTCTCAAGTGTCCCCAGGAGGGTGACTTATTTACCAAGGCCGCAGCCTAATTTCCATCTGTCGTGTCGTGTTCCACTTTGGAAAGAGAGGAAGCTCTAAATGAGGCCTGCGGAAACTGGGTTGGAATCCTTCCTGATGAATTTTCCCTGCCCGGGTCCCCTGCCCCTCCCCCGAGCACTCCGGGCCAGGCTGGAGCCACGTGGAGCAGGGCAGGGGAGGGCGGGGGGGGGGGGGCTCCCAGAGACAGAGAGGAGACCCTGCAGGGGGAAGGAGGGACTGGAGGCAGCACGATCAGGGCAGAGTTGGGGCAAGAGGACGGGTGGCAGGAGGCGGCTGGGGCTGGCGGTCAGACGGCAGGAACGAGGGGCCGGGCTTGGACAGGCCCGTCCGGGCTGCTGGGCCTCAGACCCCTGTCCCCGGCGCCCTCTGTGACCCCAGCCTCGTCTCCGGGCCTTCAAGACCCGGGGTGGGTTGAAACTCGGCCTCCTGCTCACGCTCTTCCTGTCTGAGTTCAAGGGCCAAGCCAGGCCTGGCTGCGGACAGGACGCCCGCGGCCCCGAAGCGCCCTGGCCGTGCAGGACTGACGAGGGGCCCCACACCCTCGGCCACCGCCGTGGGCGCCCTGCCCCTCTGTGCTCACCGAGACCCCACTGCTGGGCTTTCAGAGGGGCTCTGGGCCCACGGCAGGGGCAGGCACGGCCCCGTCTGACGACCTGGGGCTCCAGCACGGCCAGTGTGGGCAGGATCTTTGCTCAGGTTTGGGAAGAACGAGACGGTGCCCGCAAGGACTGTGGCTCAGTCCGGCTGGGGGGGTGGGGGCGTCCGTGAAGCTCTGACCCCCCCTTCCATCCCTGTGCCCCCATCTCTGAGGAGCCGGCCCGTCACCGCACGGTGCGGGGTCCCCCTCCTGTGCTCTGCCCTCTCCCGGGCCCCCTCCTCAGACCTGGACGGCAGCCGGCCCCTCTGCCCGGGGCCGTGGGCAGCTGAGGAAGAGGTCCATCCCGGCCCAGGAGCAGCAGTCAGCCCTGGTCAGTACTTGGGACTGGACAGAGGAGCACGTGAGTCACAGTGAGTCACACAACGAGGACTGGTGAGGTGACGCCCAGACATCCCCGTTTAGTGGTAAGAAGGTTCTAGTCTTACCAGACTTGCAGCCGGGCATTGACACCCTGCCTCTGGTTTTTCTCGTGGGCCAAATGAGATACGATTTGGAAGCTTCTGGTAAGGCACCGCCTCCAGAGCGTGTCCTTGTATGTGGTCACTTGTGCCTGAGATCACCGTTCGGGGACAATTTGCCCTAAAAAGGCAGCTGTTTCTGGGACCGGCATTACCGAGAGCGGCGTGAGCAGGAGAGAACTCTCTGGTGACAAAACAGTGAGTGGAGAGGCGGGAGCCCAGGCTCCGGCCGGCCAGGGCCCCGCGTGCGTCCACCAGGGGAGAAGGTGCCAGATACGGGACCCGGCTGCTCCCAGGCCGAGGGCCCGGCGTCTCGGGCGTCACGTCCAGATTCTCTGGGAGGAGGCAGGCGTCCCCGGAGCTCCCGGCTCGGCCCACGGGTCTCTGCTCCAGCCGGCACAGCGACCCGTCCCCGCAGGCCTGCAGCCCAGAGGGCATCCCTGTCCCCAGGACAGGCTGAGCCCCCGTGCTTAGTCGGGATGGCGTTCCCCGGAGCAGGGCGGCCCTGGTGCCCTCTGATTGGGGCCCTGTCTTCCAGGAACACGGAGCCACTCCGACGGAAGACCTTCGGGCACAGGCCAAGCACCTCCCAGGGTGGCCGGCAACACCAGAAGCAGGAGGTTGGCCTGGAGCAGACCCTCCCGCCCCGCCCCAGAAGGAAGCGGCCTGCCCGCAGCCTGACCTGGGACCTCGGGCCTCCGGAAGCATCAAGGACAGGCTTGCAGGGTGCAGGGGGGGCCCGCTCCCTCCCCGAACCCCCCCAGCCCCTCCTCAGGCGTCCCCTCACCACCCCCCACCGGTGGCCATTCCTCCTCCCCCCCGGCTCCTCACAGCCCCCGTGCCTTGAGTCTGGGGACATCGCCCACGTCACCAGAGGCCACCGAGGAATTCTGTTCAGACGCAAACCTCATTCTCTGCGTTCAGACTGGGGTCCCTCCTGGGCATCTGCTCGCTCCGTTTCCACCTCCCTCCTCCGGCCCTGTTTTTAAATAGAATCCGTAAGCAATCAGAGCGTGAGGCCATCAGCCCAACTTGGAAGCAAAGCGCCGGTGGGGACGGAGATGCACGGAGGCGGCCTCCCCCCAGAGCCGTCTCCTGCTGCTTCGCCGGCCCTGCTTCCCATCCCGACCCCTTCTCAACGGCCGCGGTGTCCCCAGAGCTGCGAAACTGGGGCGAGGGAACTGCCGAGCGGCTGGCTGGGGGGCTGCCGGGCTCGGAGGGGACAGAGCCCACCTCCCGCTGCTGGGGCCCCAGCCGTCGAGGGGGCGGGTCCCCCAGGCGGGGAGCAGAGGCCCAGGGCCCCGCCGGGGTGGCGGTGGGGTTGTGGGGTGTGAGCCGGGAAAGGCGGAGCGCCCCGGCCGGTGGGCGGGGGCGGGCACCAGTTCAGTTCCTTCCGTGGATCCCGATGCATCGGCGTGGTTTTAGCCGCAACCAGCTGGGTGGCCGGTGGATCCAGGCTTGTGCCTGGCAGGCGTGCCTGCTCCTTAGGTGGGACGGCTTCTCCTGGAGTGGTGGCGGCACACAGGACCCGCACTTGCCCACGGGGCCCCGAGAGGCAGGTGCAGGTGGGGGACACGGAGGCACGTACCCAGGGCCCCTGAGCCCACACGCCCAGACGCCTCCCAAGTGAGCCAGCCCTGGCCCCCTCACCCCCCAACCCGGCCTGTGTCTGGCCCTACAGTTTGGGCCGTGTGGCCGCCCCTCCCCGCCTGGACGAGACTTGGTCTTGTGGTGTCCCCGGTGGGAGCTCTCCAGGGGCCCCTGGTGTCACAGCCCCGAGTCCCCGCTGCACTCCCCGGGTGTGGATGCGTGAGCACAGGGCCATGCAGAGAGTGGCATTCTCCCTCCTGTCCCGGAAACCTGCCCCTTCCCCAGGCAGCGCTGGCCTCGGACTCGCGGGCCTGGGCGGTGTCAGGAGGGCCCAGACGGGATTGGAAACTCCGCTCTGTCATCCTGAGTGAGATTCTGGGAGGTTTTACCTTCGAACGCGTGCCTAGCGCGTGAGGTCGCGGGAGAGTGGAGCCTGAGCGTAAGCCCGGTGTTCGTGCCCACCGTCCCTTGAAGCTTCCCCAGCCTCTCGGAGGGGACGTCCAGCAGGAGAAGAGGAAGAGACGGAGGGACAGAGGACTTGCCCGGGGGCAACCCTGCATCATAGACGCGTGGGCGGCCGACGTGTGGCTCTGACCCTTCCCTGCGCTCTGGGTCTGTTCCACGTGAGGGCCCAGGGTCGGTCACCGTGCTCCCGGTGGGCTCCCATCACTCGGCTCCCCTGCAGGGGGCCGGCTGGAGATGCCCGCGGGTGCTGCGGTGGTGAGCTTGTCCACAACTCCTCTGAGCGACTTCTAGAACCTTCTAGAACCGTCCCCTAGAGTCGGGTCACTGGGTGGCTAGTACGTTCCCGCCGACGACGTTGCCTTCCTCGCTGTGTTGGCCGAGGCTGGAAAACTTCAAGATCCCCGCGATCCTGAGCTCCTGTCCCTGCAGCTTAGACGAGATAATGTGTGGGAATGAGGAGTGGCATCGGGCGGATGTCTCCGGACCATCGATCCCAGGAGCCCAGTGACCTCCCTGCGCCGGGAAATTGAATAATGCTGAGCGACAGCTGACGCATCCATTGCCTCGGGGGGGGGCCCACCTTGCTGAGGCAGGACCTTCGAGCCCCCAGCTGGGGCGGGAGAGCCAATTTAGAGCCCGTCAGTCAGCGTTTTGACAGGTCACTTTGTGCGCGCCGTTTTGATAATGAGGGATCGCTCTCAGATCCCCAGAGGGTGTTTCCCTGAAGAGAAACCTCGTGTCTCCGTGAAATTAAGACGGGTTTGATGGGGACGCACAGCCCATGCTTAATCGGCTTTCTCTTAACCTTGTGTCACATCAGGGAGGTGATTCATCACCCAATTGTCATAACCTGCAGGACGCTGGCCGACAGAGAAGAGCCAGTGGTTAGCTGTTGATATACAGTTTGTGGGGAAATCGGGAGGGTCCCCAGCCAAGGGCCTCGTGCCCGGGGACGAGACGCCCAGGAGCTCGAGCACCTGGGCAGAGGGCCCTGGACCGCGGGGACCCGGCCGGGCTGTCAGCTCGTCTCCACCGTGGCGCGGAGGCCGGCACACCGGGCCGAACGCTGGCTTTCCCAGGGAAGGCTGTGGCGGTCCTCGTGGGGGACCCTCCTGCCGGCCGCCGTCCTGGCCTGCGTGAGTGTTTGCTGGACGCGGGGGCGGGCGGGTGAGGTGAGAGGTGAACTCACAGCGTGCGGGAGGGTCACGTCGTCCCTGGGAGGACCGGGAGTCAGAAGCACAGAGGGGACTCTGAGGGCCTGCCGGTCACGGGCCGCGGGACCAGGGCCGGGAGGCCGGGCCTGCTGTTCGTCTCTTTTTCCATCACCGAAGCTTTGTTGTTACCGGCGCGGGGGCCTCGCTGGGGCCTCCAGGATCTCGAGGGCAAGGGAAAGAAAGAGTTTCCGTGGGAAACTGTCTGACTCACGAGGCATAGGACGGAAATAGGGGCGCACAGCCAGGAGGCCTCTCAAATGCCCGCGGGCCACCCCTCTCCATCGGTCTCCACTCACCCCCCACGGCCCACGTGGGGGAGGGCAGGCCGTGTCCGTGTCCGGAGGTGGTCAGAACAACGCTCCTTCGACCACAGACGCTCACTCTCTCCCGGTTCTCGATAGAGGCTGGAGTCCAAGATCCGGGCCCGGGCAGGGCTGGGTCCGCCGGAAGCCTCTCTCCCGGGCACGTGAACCCATCCCTCTCCGGGTTCCCGCCCGGTCGTCCCCCTGTTTGCCTGTGTCCCCATCTCCTCTTCTTGTGAGCACGCCGGTGACACTGGGTCAGGACCGCCCAGGCCCTCTCTCACCTGGATACCTGCAAAGACCCCGCTTCCGAAGAAGGTCGCGGTCACAGGTACCGGTGGCAACCTGTGAGCTGAGGACTTGGCCCTCTCTTCGGGGGACAGCTTCAAACCCGAGGAAAGGCCGATGTTCCTCTGGGAGGCCCTCCCTCGGGGGCTTTTGCTGTCGTGGGCTTCTGCACGACAGGGAAGTTTCCGGATTTCGAGGCCTGGGGGGTTTGGCACCTCGCCCATGCTCCCAGTTGTTTGCACGTCCTGTTCTGAGTGCCCGGCTTGGACAAATCGCGCATGAGGCGCCCGTGAGAAGCTGTGCGGTGCCGGCGGGGACAGGCGGAGGGCTCGTGGGCACACGTGCGGCTCTGGGGCCTCGGGAGGTCTCTTTCCGGTACGCGGCTCCCTTTGCTGCCAAGAGGACCCAGGCCCCCGGCCGCCGGTGAGTCCAGACGGAGCCCTGGCCGCGCCGGACTTCACAGCCTTCTGCCCTTACTGCACGAGCAGCTCCGGGGAGCACTCTCTCCAGACAGCTGACGGACTGTGGGCTTAGGGGCTGTCGTGTGGTGGCTGGGGGTCCTCGGCAGATGTCGTGGGCACAGGAGTGCTGAGGCAGAGCCTGAGGGTAGAGAGGGGAGGAGAGCCCACAGAGATGTCTCTGCCAGGACCCCGGGCTGATCGCAGGGTGCAGATCCCTGCTAGGGACGGGGTGGGGGGGTGGGTGGGCATTGCTGCCTGACCCTGCCCCTCTTCTGAACAAAGCAGTTGAGGACTGGGCCATCGCCTCCCCTTGCCCGCCCCCCATCCCCCCTGAACCCAGCCCTGCCCCCTCACACCCCTGCTGAACCCAGCCCTGCCCCCACCGCCCCCTTCGTCCCCACCCCTCTATGGAGCCCAGCCCTGCCCCCCTGCCCCCCTCCTCCCCGCCCCTCTACGGAGCCCGTCCTTGACCCCCCCCACCCCTCTCCTGAGCCCAGCCCTGTGAGGAGGGGGCTCCAGCCAGCCCCTCGCACGTGGGAAGCCGCATGCGCTTGCCTCAGCGCTGGGACAATCACGGAGCGGTCTGTCCTCCCTAAAGAGTGTGTCTCTGGCCGTTTGTCACTGTGGCCATCAGGCCGCGATCCAAATCTGAATGTTAAATCACGGCCAATTGTCCCAGCGGTCACTGCCAGGGCGTTCGGGCATTGTTTCAGGGGACGGCTCATTGGGAAAATATTTTCTGCTCAGCCGCGAGTTGGCTGCAGGGAACACGGCGCATGAATGTGAAATACAAATTCAGGGTATCGGAGTGTGAAGTCTGACCTTTCTCCGGAACGCATTTCACAGGAACATCCTGTCGCCTCTCTTCCCGTGAAGCTCCCGCAGCACGTTCTCCGGGCGGCTTTGTTGACTGGGGCGTCGCTGCTCCGGGCCAGCCACCCGCTCCAGCGCCTGTCACCTGGACGTGTGCTGGGAGGTGGGATTCTGCGCTGCGGGGGGTGCCGCCGTGTCCCCCAAATGCACGTCCACTTGGAACGTGTGGACGTGATCCAGTTTGGAAACTGTCTTCGCGGGTGCAATTAGCCAAGGTCTCCAGAAGGGATCACCGTGGGCGATGCGGCTGGGCCCTGGTCCCACGACAAGCGTCCTGATAAGAGACACGGATAAGAGGCGCTGTGCCCGGCTGGCCGCGTGGGGGTTGGCGTTTCTCAGGTCACCACCCACACAACTGGGTGCTAAGCCACGGGGCCACCGCCAGACGTGGGCGCACTGTCGGGCTGAGGTTTCCGGCCGTGGCGAGAGGCTCTGGGACGAGCGCGACCGACGTCCCCAGGCCGCCCTGCAGCGTCCACGAAGATACACGGCCGCTGCCGGGAACCACGGCCTCACGAGGCAGCTGCGCTCGCTCGGGTGCGTTTGCCAAGACGCCAGGTGCTCCCTCTCCCCCCACCCGTGTCTGTGGCTGCAGGGTTCTGGCAAAGTGCATGGAACGTCTGATGTTAAGACTTGTAAGAATGCGGGGCGCCCGGGGGGCTCAGTCGGGTGAGCGTCCGCCTTGGGCTCAGGTCACGATCTCGCGGTCCGTGGGTTCGAGCCCCGCGTCGGGCTCTGTGCTGACAGCTCGGAGCCCGGAGCCTGCTTCGGATCCTGTGTCTCCCTGTGTCTCCCTCTCCCTCTGGTCCTTCCCCTCTCTCTCTCTCTGTCTCTCTCTCTCTCTCCCTCTCTCTCTGCCCCTCCCCCACTCATGCTCTGTCTCTCTCCAAAATAAACATTAAAAAAAAATTTTTTTAAAGAATTATAAGAATGAACCGAGCCGGGCAGCCTTGTCCTCTGTCTCCGGCTGGGAGAGCATAGTTAGAAGCTCATGTGAACATGTTGCTGGAAATTTCCGGGCAGAGCTCTGTCACCAGCTCTGACCCTCTGCCCCACCTGGTTCAGTGGAATCACCGTTTGGTAGGACGTGTGGGGTCACGAGAATGGGCACGGGAGGGGCAGGGCTGGTGGGCCCACCATCTGTGCTGGGCGGCTTCTAGAAGCTTCTCAGGCTGGGCGGCACTGCAGAGAGCGGGCCCCCGTGGGCTCTGCGGGAAAAAACCCACAGGGGGGGCTCCTGCTCCCCGCAGACGTCCGTGGGGAGCGTCCTCGTGGCCGCCTTGACCCCGTGGGTGCCCTCCCCTGCCCACACAGCCCCGCTGGAGCTGCAGGTTAGCCAAAGCCGGCGCATACCTGACGTCCCTCGAGGCTCCTTGACCCCGAGTGCGGCCCACGAGTCAGTGCTTCCTCCAGCCGCCCGCAATCGGGCGGCACGGCCCCCTCTCTGGGCCTGATTACAGGACATGAGGGGCACAGGAGCCTCCCTGTGGACCCCGTTAGAGGATGGACGTCAGGGGCTTAGCCGTGAGATGCTCTTCTGATGGGCGGGGTCAGCGCCGTGAGTCCAGACCTGGGAAGGATCCCTCTTCCCCCAGCCCCACACCTCCCGGTTCCTGTCTGCACATCTCCAAATACGCCTGTGCACACGTGTCCAGATTTCTGCGAGACTCAGGCCCCCGTGAGAGGTGAGCAGGCAGAGACACCAACGTCTGGCCTGGGAGTAGTTTCTATGTTGTTTATGTGTTTTTGTGGTTAATGTGTCCTTAACGATTTGCGTTGTGCCCACCTGGGAAGTTCTCTTGTTCTGACTTTATCACGAGGGGCCGAGAGTGTCCTGTGCGAGATGGGCCCCTGGCCGATCCGAGGGAGTGAGGCCCCCAGACTCGAGCCACAGGAGTTCCCACGCTCGGAGTCTGAGAGGCAATTCCCTCGCGGATGCCGTCGTCCCTCGTGCGCCTTGCCCGTGGCCGTCCAGCGCCCCCCCCCACCCCCGCCCCCCACCCCCCGGGGACCTGGATCCTTCAGGCCGTGGCTCGGCGGTCACGCTGTCTGTGGTGGCTTCGCCTCTCACCACGGCCGACGTGCTCCCTGCCTTCTGAGGCCACAGACGTACGGCCACGCGCACTCACCACGTTCTGCGAACGGCCACGGCTCTGTCCCTTACAGAGCCCTGACAGAAGTTGTCCCTGGCGGGGGCTCTGAGACCCTGTGATAGAGCCTGGCAGCTCAGGTGTGAGAAGCTGCTGTGTCTCACTCCCCGCCCCACGTCCTCTGCCAGGAGGGGAAAGAATGGGCCAAAAGGACGTGCTGGGGGACGGCGGGCGGGGGTCCAGGCCGGCAACCTCTCTGTTCCTTGGAGACCTCAGCCGCCCGACTCTCCTTGTTGATTCCCCTGCTGTCCGCTGTCACCTCTATGTCCAATCTCAGGGCCCTGTTGTGTTTTCTTAATGACACTTGCTCTGGAGTGAGAGATTGATTCTGTTCAGTGTGTGTCTTTCCGTGCCTTTGTCATAGCAGGGGGCCCCGACCCAGGGCCCGGGGGTCAAGAGCCCGCTCGGCTGTGCCCGCACACACATCAGGGTCCACGTCACGTGATCAGGGGCCTGCACACGGGAGCCGTGGGTTCTCACCATTTGGCCTCACAAGCGTCAACGATTCGTAGCTGATTGACGCTGACAGTCACACGCATTAGCCTCGTGGGACCATTTTTACCCTGCGAAGGCATTTGCAACGTTCAGCTTCCAGAGAGGAAGTGGCCCCTCCTGCTGACAGGACAGGTGATCTGGGCTTGGACATTCGCCGCAGGGGAGAAGCTGAGAGCCCAGCGGTGCCCGCCTGATGACGCTGCGGGGTGGCCGGTCCAGGCCGATCCCCCCGAGCTTGGAAAAAAAATAGCGTTCTCAGCTGGTATCTGGGCTTTGCAGTAAAAACCCACCACACGGGCTTTCTAGGAGGAAAGCTTCCAGAGACAGACCCAAACAGTCCCCAGGGAGGAGGTGGGGGGAGGGGGGAAGCCGTGTCTTAAGAGCAGCCTGAAGCGTCGGCTTCCGAAAACACTCCCCGGTGAAGGCAGAAACTAGAAGTCTCTTTGAAAAGCAACACTTGTTTCCCTGGGAATCCTAAGAAAACAAATCAAGGATGTGAGTGGATTAATTTAACACATAGACGCGTGGAAAAGACACGGAAAGCCGCAGACGCAGATGCAAAGAAACGCAGGACGACAGAGTCAAGTGGGCTGAGATGGTCTGAAACCCCGAGAGGGAGGAAAGAAGCCACAGGCAGCCGTCGGCAGGGCCGTCCCCCCGTCTCTGACAAGAAAAATGTGTGTTCTTCGTGGGATATTGTGTTTTCAGTGAGTCTCGTAATGAAATTTTGAAAAACCCAGTGATGTTGATCCAAATTTTAGCTGGGAAGCCTATTATTAAAATTGATAACACCAGCCTAACGCATTCTAAGTTATGGGCACAGAAGATGATAAATCTCGAACATTTGCATTGTATAAAAATGTTTTAGTGGATGGCTTTGTAGTCAGGAAGATGAGCTGACTCTTTGATTGGCTGCTACGGTGCGGTAGAATAAAGATAAATGCTGCCCGATGCGTAGGTACCTCCGGGGAAGGGTTTGGAATGATAAATGGCTTTCTTGTCCCGATCACGAGCATTTACTTCTAATCATTTAGTACCGTTTACCGTTCGGAGTCTACTGTACCTGCAGGAACGCGGGGGGCGCCGAGGAGCGGAGCCACGGATGCGGGTCCTCGTCCTTCTCGGCCACAGGAGGCCTACGGGGTGCAGAGGCCGGGCAGCCGCGTCCCCGAGGCCACTCCCAGCCCCTTTGTGACCTCCCCGCGGAGCCCGGCCACCCGTGTCCCTTCACCGGGCCTGCTCGGTGCGCATCACGGGGTCCCGCTCCTACACCGGGCATCCCTTTCCCTGGGACAAACTGGAGTCCCCACTCGCCGACTTCCTTAGGTGATCCGACTTCCTCCCCTTGCGTAGACCTTGTCCTTTCCCTGGTCGCCGACGCCGGGCCATGGATGCGAATAACACTGCAAGTGACGGAGGGTGCTGGGAGGTGCCCGCGAAGTGCCCGGTGAGGCGGGCCCCACCGTCTCGGGATCCGCGTGGGCCTGGACGACAGGCGGGCAGCGGACCGGGGCGCCCAGTACCTGCCGGCGAGGGGCCGCAGCAGACACCCGTCCTTTGCGTCGGCTTCACCGGACGCACGCGTGCCTGAGCTGGTGGCCACTGCCCACACCCCCCTCTGGGGCTGCTGGTTCAAGGGTGCAGTGGCCGCGCCCACGAGACGTCGGCTGATCGCCAGAAGGGGCTCCCGGCGGGCACAGAAGTGTCCCCCCAGCCTGTGTCTGCACGGAATCCCACTGTGCTGTCAGAACCCAACCCGACCCATGAAAACAAACATTTCACCGCCGTCGCTCTGGGGCCATTTAGCAGAGTCGCTGAAACCCACAGCTGCGGCCAGCACTGCGGACTCGGACCTCGCGTCTCCACCCCCAGGACCGCCTGGTCCTGCGCCCGGTCTGCCCTCCCCGTCGTCTTTCCCATCCCGCAGCCTCTCCGTTTTCTCTCACCTCGTTTACAACAACTACAACAAGGAGTGTTTGCTGGTCACTTGTTTCCCTCCCTCTCCCCCTTCCCCCCGGCTTGAACGTGAATTCCTAGGTGTGGACACTGTCTTTTCTGGAGCTGCAACCCCACCCCGGCTCGGCCGACTGACAGATTTGGGATGACCGCCAATGGGTATGGGGTTTCTTCTTCTGGATGAGGAAACTGTCCCGGAGTTAGAAAGTGGTGATCTAGGCACAACTTCGCGAACATACTAGAAACCGCGGAATTGTGTATTTGCAACAGTGGGCTTTAAGATACATGATAAGATATATAATATCTCAATTTTAAAAATGCGTGGACTCTGTTCCAGATAAGACGGTGCAGGCTCATTTCTCCGGGCTTTTTCCTGCTATGGCTCACATAGCTCTGAACTAGGGGAATGGTGGGCGTAGGGATTCTTGGACATGGCAGGGGGCAGGAGGGGCCCTGGGGGACAGAGGAACAGCACAGCACTGGGGTGTCTCATGCCCTCACCCAAGAGAACAAGGAAACAAGACCCAGAGATTCCTGAGCCCTCGTGCACCACAGGGCACGGCCCAGCCGGGCTCAGCCCCCAGATCCCGAGTCAGGTTTCTCTGACAACATCGGCAGCCCCACAGCACCCGTGAGGGGATCCGATGGGGTCCCACCAGCACCGCGGCCGGGGCGCCCTCTTTCTTTGCCAAACCCGACTCCCTCTCCTGCTAAATGATGCAGACACCAGTCGGCAAAGCCCATAGGAGACTCAGCTATGGCGAAAGGCCCCACCCGAGCGCCCCGCTAGAATAAACAGTTTAGAGGGGATCCAGAGTCCCCTGGCATCATAGACAAAATGTCCAGGAAAGGATTGAAATCACCTGTCATACTAAGAATAAGAAAATCACAAGTTTGAAGGAGACAAAGCAAGCAACCCGACACGGGCACCAAGATGGATTGGACATTGGGATTTTCCGACGAGGACTTTAAAGCAGCCGTTAAAAAGCAAACAAACGGGCACAAAACTCCAACAGTCCATTAAAATGTCCTTGAAACAAAAGAAAGAATAGAAAGTGTCAGCAATAAAATAGAAGTTTTAGAATAGAAGAGAAATTGTAGCAGTGAAAATACAGCACTGAACATGAGCCCTTGCTGGACAGGTTCAGCAGCAGATTAGCGATACCAGAGAACAGGGTCCGAAAGCATGGGGACCGAAGAGTAGGAGTCACCCAGTTGGGACAAGATGGGAATTCAACAGAAAACAGAAAAGAGCGGCGCCTCTGGGATCCATGGGAAAGTAGCAAAAGGTCTCACATCGTTATCACTATAGTCCCAGACTGAAGGAGGAACGGACAGAAGGGGCTGAGAGAATATCTGAAGAAATAATGGCTGAAAGCTTCCCGGGTTTGCTAAAAGACGCCACCATGCAGACCCAGTAGAGCCGTGCAAAGGACACAGATTAAGCCCGAAGAAGTTCATACCAACGCACCGCAATTAAACTTCTGGAAACTAAAGAAGACTTAAAAAAAAAAAAAATGAAATCAGCCGGAGATGGTGATATGATCACCTACAGGAGAATCAGATTGAGTGACGCAGAATTGCTCGTCTGAAACCAGATGTGCCACACCATTTTCCAACCGCTCAAAGCACTGTGTTGGCTGTGAATTCTGTACCTGGCAAAATGTAACTTCGGGAACAAGGGAGAAATGGAAACATTCTCCGATGAAGAAAAACGAAAAGAATCTTTCACTACCAGCTCTACCCTTGAAGACTGGCCAAGTGAGTCCTTCAAACAGGAAGGAAACGATAAATGAAGAAATCTGGGAGCATTGGGAAGAAATAAAGAGGAAAGGAAAGAGCAGAAATATGGGCACACACAGTAGAGTTTTATAAATCATCGTCGATGATTAAAAGAAGAATGATGACACCATTTAAAGGCCAAGACAATATTTAAAAGTGGGGAAGATAAAAGGAGCTCGGTAGCTGTGAGGATTCCACACTTGACTCGAAGTGGTAAGATACTGGCACCAGTAGACTGTTAAAAGTTTATATATTTCCCGAGAAACTACTACAGGACTGCATAAAAAGATGCACTAAAACCACTGTAAATTTAAAAAGACAAAATCCTAAAAGGAGTCCAGATAACTCAGAGGAAGGGAAGGAAAGAGAAGCAGAGGCACGAGATGAAAAGAAACAAATGGAAAATAACAAAATGGCAGACGTAAGTGCCAGCCTATCGGTAACGACCACAGATGAAAATGGTTTGAGATTTACAGAGTGGATAAAAACAGAACAAAGCAAAACACACAATCCAAGAATACACTGCTTCTAAGAAACTCATTCCATATCCAACGGCGTAGGTAAACTGGAAGTAAAAAGGTGAAAGATATACGGCATGCCCCACACAGACATTGATTTTTTAAAAAGAAGTGGCTCTGTTAACACCTAATAAAATGATCTCGAAACCTAGAAAATAATTCAGGATGTCATATAACAATAAAAGGATCTGTCTACTGGGAGGATATGACCGTCCAAGATGCGTGCTCTTCACAAAGAATAAGCTTCAAAGTACATGAGACAAAATTGATGGGGGTGTGGGCACCAGGGCTTGGGGGAGGGGTGGGGAGGTTGTTGTTAAATGGGGACAGAGTTTCTGTTTTACAGGATGGAGAGAACTACAGGGACAGATGGTGGCAATGGCCCAGAACACCATGAATGTATCTAATGCCACTGAACTGTGCTCTTACAATGGACCAAGATGGTAAAACGTGTGTGTTTTACCACCTTAAAAACATGGGGGGAAACAACTGATGGAATTGAAAGGAGAAAAGATGAATCCATAAGTGTGGTTGGGGACTTTGCCACTGGCCTCTTGGCAGCTGGTAGGACTCTCAGACAGAAAGTCAGCAGGGTAGAGAAGATCTGAGACACACAACCAACACACTGCACAACTGCACAGTACACATCATTTTTTAAGTGCTCAGGGATCATATCCTGGGTGGTAAAATTAGCCTTGAACTCATGTGGAGTGTGCCATCTGACCATAAAGGAATCAAACTAGAAATCCATAACAAAAGTGTCTTTAAATGCATGGAAATTCAACACCACACTTTTACATCATCCATAGACTAAAGGAGAAGCCTTATGTGGAATCTGAGAAACTTAACAGAGGACTATGGGAGAAAGGAAGGAAAACAGTAGTTACAAACTGAGAGGCAGCCAAACCATAAGAGACTCTTAAACCCAGAGAACAAACTGAGGGTTGATGGGGGCTGGGGGAGAGGGAATGGGCGATGGGCATTGAGCAGGGCACCTGTTGGAATGAATAGTGGGTGTTGTATGTAAGAGATGAATCATGGGAATATACTCCTGAAGCCAAGAGCACACTGTGTGCTCTGTATGTTAGCTAGCTCTACAATAAATTATATATTTTTAAAAAATACATAGAATAAAAAAACACAACATATGAAAATCTGTGGAATGCAGTTAGGTCAGTGTAGAGAATGAAATTGATAACACTAAATGCTTACATAAGAAATGATAAATTGTCTCAAATCAATAATCTAAGTTACTGCAAGCATCCAGAGAAAGAAAGGCAAAATTAACCTCAGAGAAGCAGAAGGAAGGAAATAATAAAGATAAGAGTAGAAAAAATGAAATTGAAAATAGGAAAAAACAATACAGACAATCAAGCAAGCAAAAATCTGGTTCTTTACAAAGTGAATGAAATCTATAAACCTTTATGAAGATTGCAGAACTAAGCAGAGTAAAGAACGATTCACCAATATTATGAGCACACTAGAGGACATCACTACAGACCCCACAGTCTCCAAAGATACAATACAGGAAAACTACAAGCAGCTTGATTCCCACATTCCACAGCTTCAAAGATCAATTTTCTGACACTTCACACTATCAAATCTCAACCAAGAGGAAATAGATGATATAAATAGTCCTATAACCATTTAAATATTTAATCTGTAATTGAAAAGCTCCTGAAAAAAGGTATCTTTAGGCTCAGAGAGTGCTACTGGAGAATTCTGCCACATGCTTAAAGAAGAATTAATACCAACTTTGCATAATATCTTCTAGGAAATAGAGGAGGAAACAAGTCCCAACACAACATACGACGCCAGGATTCTCTTAGTACCGAAACCAAACAAGGGCAGTACAACAAAAGAGAAAACCACAGACCAATATTTCTCCCGAACTTAAATGTAAAAATAATTTTAAAAAATATTAACAAACCAAATCCCATAATGTTTAAAAATAATTATACATCACAACCAAGTGGGGTTTATTCTGGCGTGCAACATCTGAAAATCAATCCAAGTAATCCATCATATCAACAACCTAATGAAGAAAATCATATGATTATATCGAATGAGGCCCAGGAAGGAGTTGGTGAAATGCAAAAGTTGTTTGTGAGGAAATCCCCGGGCAGTTAGGGATGGCTATCCTTGATCAAGAGCACTCACTAAAAGCTTACAGCTGCGGTTACATTTAAGGGTCAAATACTGAATGTGTTTCCCTTGAAATTGAGGGCAAGGCAAAAATGTCCACTTTTGCTATGTTTATTCAGTATAAACACAGTTTGGGAAGTTCTAGCCACCGACACAAGGCAAGGGACAAAAGACCTACAGGTTGAAAAGGAAGAAATACAAGTATCTCTCTTTGCAGATGACACAATTATCTTTAAATAGAAAATCCCAAGAAATGTACAAATAAATCCCTAAAACTAATGAGCTCAACAACATTACAGGGCACAAGATCAACACACAAAAGTCATTTGCAAATCTATGGTTGGCAGGAGACCAAACAGAGCATAAGGAAATTTACATTAGGGGTGCCATCTTGTTTACAATCCATCCGAAGAAAATTAAGTACTTCACTTTAGTAGACCCTGAGCAAACCCTGTACAGGATCTTCGTACTGAACATTTTAAAACTGCAGATGAAAGTATTCCGAGAAGACCCAAAGAAATGTTCAAGGACCGGAAAACTTCACACGATGAGGGCGCCAATTCCTCCCTCTCTCACTGATCTTTGTGTTTAACGCAATTCTTATCAAAATCCCAGTGACGTGTCTTGTAACATAGACATAATTACTCTTAAAATTATACGGAAAGGCACAGGTCTTAAAAATGGCTAAAGAACAAGGCAGTGGCTGGAATCGCTCCGTCAAAGGCACGGCTTGCCGCCCGGCTGGAGGAAACAGCGTGAGGGGGCGCTAGCCCTTGGGGTGGACGCACGGATCAGCACAGCAGGACAGAGAGTGCATAGATAGACCCACACAAGTATGTCCAGCTGGTTTTTAGCAAAAATACAAAACCAGTTCAGTAGAGGAAGGGATAATCTTGTCAACAAATGGTCCTGGGGCAGGGGAAAGACAATGATCCTCCCCCTAAACTTCAGACTTACACAAATCTAACTCAAAATAGATCATAGAATTAAATAAACATGGAAACACACACACACACAATCTGTCTCTGGCTGGGTGAACAGTTCTTAGACCTGACACCCAAAGCATTACCCAAAGGGGGAAGACTGACAAATTGAACCTCACCAAAATTAAATTATTTCCCCCATAAAAATTCCCGGGAAGGGGATGAGACAACGAGGTACAAGCTGCTCGGAGAAAACACCTGTAAACTACACATTGAGAATGCATTAAAAAACTCTAAAAATTTAACATAGGAAACAAGCAACCCAACTGGAAAATGGGTACAGACATGGACACGGATCCCACAGAACCTGTGCACGGATGGCTAACGACCACAGGGAGCAACGCTCAGCGTCGTTGGCCAGCACGGATATGCAGCCTGAAGCCTCGCCATATACCTGCTGCGTGGCCGCAGAGAAATCGCACTCGCAGTGAACGCCAATGTGGCCGCACACAGTAAGATCCCTCACATGCCTGTGGCCGGGCAACGTCCTCAGTATGCAATCACCAAACTACCCGGCACTCACACCCTCTATCCTGGAGAAATGAGAACTTGCAGTCACAAGACACGGACACTGACATTCACAGCAGCTTTGTTCAGAACACCGAAGAGTGAACACAGCTCAGACATCTGTCCTTCAGCGGGTTAACGGTTAGCTGCCTTCCACCCACATCACCCAGATGCAGAGGAAATACGCTGGCCTTTAAAGCCTGGATGATCCCCAGGGAATTCAACTCCAGTCCTGAATGAATGCTACACGGAAAGATTTGGGGAATGGAGGAAACAGACCTGTGGCTGCCCGGTTGGGGAGTGGTCACAAAGGAACCTTGGGATGGAGATGTTCAATGTCCGGACTGAGGTTCCACGGGTGCATGAGCCTGCCCAGGTGATACGCTTATGTGGAACCGCACACACCTCCTGAGCTCCAAAAACCCTGGGGAAATCTGAATAAGATTGTGGGTTACGCTGAGATCGACATATTCTACCATGAGTTTGTAAAATGTTACTGTTGGGGGAGATTTGGCAAGATGCACAAGGTGTCTCTACTGTTTCTCATAACTGCATGCAAATCTCAGTAAAATTCAACGGGTACATGTTTACGATTAAGTCCAGAACCAGATCCCGTGTTGATGGGACTCAATATAGCACGTGGAATCAGACCCCCATGACAGTGCCCGTGGGGAGTCCTGTTGGACCAGAGTCGCACGTGCCCAGGAGTGGGGGGTTGGGGGATGGAGACAGGGTGCAAAGGAATTGTGTGTTAGGGACCTGTGCCCTCTATCCTCTGTGGACAGGCCGGGCCCCACGGATGCCCAGGTAGGGTCTGCTCAGGAACGTGATGAGATTCGGGTCCTTTGAGATGTGCCCTTCCCCCATTGACTAGAGGGCATTTACAGGAGACCTATTTTGGGGGATTGTCTGTATTTGTCACGTTATTTAAGACAGTTACACGAAAGGGACTCACACTCCTGAATAGTGGTCATTCTCACTGATCAGGCTCCAGATGCGCATGTGGAAATGCTCCTGAGTCATTTTCTTGGCAAAGTCAGGCTCTGGTTTTGGAATTTTGTTTTCTTTTTTTTTTTTTTTTTTTAAGATTTTTTTTTTTTAACGTTTATTTATTTTTGAGACAGACAGAGACAGAGCATGAACGGGGAGGGGCAGAGAGAGGGAGACACAGAACCGGAAGCAGGCTCCAGGCTCTGAGCCATCAGCCCAGAGCCCGACGCGGGGCTCGAACTCACGGACCGCGAGATCGTGACCTGAGCTGAAGTCGGACGCTTAACCGACTGAGCCACCCAGGCGCCCCTGGTTTTGGAATTTTCTGGGGACCTAGGTGCAGTGGTTTGCATTTGAAACTGAACAGGACACTGGCATTAAAATGGGGGTAATTGGTGACCGTTAAAAGGAATTAAAAAAAAAAACAAAGATGTCCTTCTTTCAGAAAGAGCATTGGGTCTCCCGGCTGCACGGCTGTGGCCCTTGTCAGGTGGCCTGAGCAGGTGGTGGCTTCCTCCCCAAATCGCTCTCTGTGGTGAGACCCAGGACGGAACCACTTGCAGAAGCCTTTCTGGGCAGTTGGGTGCTGAGCAGGCGGTCCTGGGGTCCTGGTGTTTGGGGCTGACGCTGTATGCAGGCCTGGGGACAAGAGGACATCAACCGGGGCACGGCCAAGGGGTTCCCTGTGTCTCGGGTTCCTGTTTTGGGGTGAAGGGTGAGGGCAGGGAAGAGGACGTCTCTGTATTTCGGATCAGAACTGCTGGTGAGCGCCCAGATCTGGGGAGGATCTTTGCACGACCTGTCACCTGTCATACCTTGACCTCACTCCATCACTTGTCCACCTGGTTCCTGGTCTGGGTTCGCAGTTTGTTGAGAGAGGTCGTGTGTGTGCACGTGTGCATTCCTGGGATGTGTGTTCATGTGGGCACATGTGTGTGCACGTGCGTGTGTACAGGGACATGTGTGCATGCCTGTGGTCATGCACGTGCACGTGGGTGTGCGTGTGGCCATGTGCGTGCACGTGTGTGCCTGTAGATATGTGTGCACATGGGAATATGTGTGCATGTGTGTGCATTGATTTGTGTATGTGTGTGCACGTGTGTGCCTCAGTGCATTTCTGAGTGTGCATATACCTGTGTTCACGTGGCATATGTGTGCACATTCACGTGTATGTACATATGTATGTGTGCATGCGTTGCAGGTGTGTGCATTGATGTGTGTGTGCGTGTGGGTGTTTGCATCTGTGCATTTCTGGGTATGTGTGTGTACCTGTGTGCATGTGGATATGTGTGTGCATACCTATGTGTGCACGTGGGCACCTGTGCATACCTGTTGGTGCGTGTGTGTGCATGTGTGAGCACCTGTGCGTACGTGTGGGCACATGTGCGTACCTGTGTGTGCGTGTGTGGGCACGTGTGCCCCTCCAGCAAGGTTTCCCACATGCAAACCCCGGAAGTCGGCTGACTCTCGCCCTCTGCCGTTTTGGTGGCCGTGAGGAACAATCGCTAAAGGTGCACGTCCTTGTTCACAGGCAGCCGAGCAGGAGAGTGGAGACAGCTGTCGCCGTGAATGCCAAGCAGAGGGTCTGGGGGTGGCCGGCCGGGGCAGGGCAGGGCAGGGCGGGAGGGCACCTGTCTGTGCCTCACCCCCTTGCGTTTTGGTCCTTTCTAGGCTCTCCATCTCGCCCTGCCGAGGGCCCCACACCCTGCCAGACACGGGGTCAAGTCCAGGCCACAGCCTGTGTGAACCAAGACAAATGCAGGGCAGTGGCACCGAGCCCTACCTGCCCAGCCCCAGGGCACACCTGGCTGGCGAGGTGAGCAGGTGCCCCAGGCAGGGGTGTGGAGTGGGCCGCAGACCACGAAGTGTCCCCTAGGGGCTCAGCCTTGGCAGCGCCCGCTAGGGCCCAGGGCTGCTCCTTGGGGCCCCGAGGGCCGGTCTCAGCCTCACCTGCCAGCTTCCTTTGCAAGGACCCCACTGCCAAGCACTGCTGGGGTCTGTGTGGCCGCCTGGCACCTGGCAGGGGTCTCTGGGGAGGCTTTTTTCACTGGGGGCGGGGAGAGTCCCTTCAGGGACGGCTTTCTCCCTTTTGTCCTGAGTTACAAATGCTCCAGTGGCTCATGCAAGGACCTCCCTCCAGTTGTGTCCCTTCTCGTGCATGTGGAATGACAGCTGGGCCTGTGTCCAGGTCCCTCCCAGCCGGTCCTCACATCCATGCCCGCGGCTCAGGGGCAGGAGCCCCAGGGCTCGGTCTCAGCCTGAGTCCCCAGCAGCCGCGTCCTGCCTGGGGCTTGGGGACTGCTCTGTGAGCAGGAGTCAGTGACCGTCCGCACAGGCCATCCTGCCCAGTCTGCTCCGTGCCCCGGCCATCCAGTCAGCTGCACCCAGGCCCCAGAACAGTCCAACGTCCCACGTCCCCGAATCTGGAGAGCCCCGCAGTGCCGTCTGCCCATCCGGCCTCCATCCCGCCTGCCGTTCCCACGCGGGGATGCTGTTTGGTCTGGAACATTTGGAAGACTTTGCAGATGTGGACGTGTTGCCGAGAACATCTTGTCTCGTTACAGATCAGCCGGACAATGGGCCCCCCACAAATACGTAAATCACATACTTCTCATCTGAAGACAAGAGCCGTCACCGCGGAAGCATCGCCACGACCGCACAAGGAGACACCACTGCTTTGGGGCGTCTGGGGGCGAGTCCCTGGGGAGACCCCGGGCAGTCTCTGAACCCGGGATGCGTTTGAGCTGCTCCGGGTCTGAGGGCCTCATCTGAGCGCTCTTGGCGCCCCGGGGAGGCATTCTGATCTGCCTGCAGCTCTCAGGGAGGACCCAGATGGCTCATCCGGAAAACCGACAGGACCTTCTCGGAGGCAGCACCGGGCGGGGGCTGGGCCGGGAGGAGGAGACGCACGGAGTTCAGGGTGGACGCCCGAGATCCCACACGCCGGCAGGGACACGGGGTTAGTGACAGAAATGCCCCCGAGTGGGATGCGGGGCAGTGGGCAGGGCCTGGTGCCTGGAAGGTGGCGATGTTGGAGGCGGGTCGCCTCTGAGCCGGGCGCCGGGTGAGGGCGGGTGTGAGTGGCTTTGTTCGCACAAGGCACGCGGGACCACACGTTTTCCGTCCCCGGCATCTCCACTGCCCGTCATTGTCATCCTCGGAGAGGACCGTCACGCAGCCTCCGGGGATGGGCAGGGCGCTCAGGGTGTGGACAGAGGCAGGGCTCCCCGGTCCTGAGGACCCGACAGGTCACAGCGAGACGAGGCCCGACCCCAAGCGTGAGGGAGCAGCAGGGGGTCATCGTGGGGCTGCCGTGACCCGAGTCACGCCCCAGGGGCCTGGGCGGCCGCGTGGAGGACAGACAATGTCGTCATGGGACCCGAGCGGTGTCAGCGGTGCCCAGGGGACCCTCCGCCCACCACAGCCTCCCGTGCCGTCCCCGGGCCGCGGCTGGTTTTCCTCTCCGGCTGCTCAGCTGAACCGCACGTGATTCATCCCGACATTCTGGAAGCCGCCCCTCACCGATGCCCGCACGCAGACGGCCACACCTGGTCCCCTGGGCGCCCAGACTCGGGATCTGAAGCAGCTTTTGAGGGAGAGCGTACAATTTCTCATCTTATTGAGCTGACGAACGAGGACACGCCAGGCCCTTCATTGAAGACCGGAGCCGGGGGTTCAGTCAGACCTGTCGTCCCAGGAGGGGCCCCGTGCCCGGAACTGGCAGGCTGTCGGCAGGCTTCTTGAGGACATTTAAATTTCATTTTCCTCAATAGGTCAATTTTCCATGATTAGAGAAGAGCGAGGCCAATCATGGCAAGTTCTTGTCCCTGTCTTTCCACGAGATCGTAGAAAGAACATTGGCTCAAGACGCATGGGTGATTTTTCCCCTTAAACATTCAAAAGAGGGAGAGAGACACAGGAAGATATGAAAAGACCGCGTTTGCAGCCATCTTGGCAAGAACTGTGGTTTCTGGCTAATTGCGCTGAGAGCTAGCGTGTGGAGCGGCAGGGACGGTGGGGGGGTAGACAGCGGGGACGGTGGGGACCTGCACAGCCCCGCCCAGGAAGACCCCCCACCCTGGCAAAGTCTCTCGGGAGTTTCCCCAAAGCTGACCCACCCACTTTCTTAACTAGCGAAGTGATGTGGGCAGTTGAGGGGCAGGTGCAAACGTTCAGGAGCAGGGGCCGCCTGGAGGAAGACCGGGGGCCACGGTGCGTCGGGGCCACGGCACGGTGCCCTTGGGGAAGACACAGAAGCCCTGGAACTGAGCCAACTGCAACCCGAGACCATAAGGTGCAACCTCACAGTCTGGGCGCAGGTGGAGGCCCTGACGTGAGCCCGGAGGACCCGGCTGCCAGGGACGGATGGGTTGCCTGCGTTCCTGACCCCCGTTCACCGCGGCCGAGCCCAGGCCCCGCCCTCCTGCTCGTGGGCACCACCAGGCGGCCTCCGGACCTGGGTGGCCTTGCTCAGGACCCTGCGGCCAGTGCAGGACAGGGCCCGGTGCGAGCACCTCTGCTCAGCCGGCCAGCGCCCGCTTTTCTGCTACATAAATACACGCCCCCCGGTTTCTAAGCAGGGAGCCACCGCCCGGGGCTTTCACGGGTCCCTCCCCCGCATTTGGGACAGCTTCTGCATGTCCTGGCCCATCTTCTGCCCAGTCACGCCCGTGAGCGGGACAGGGAGCACCAGGAGCACTGGGGCGGCCCCCAGGGACCCGTGAAGGCGGGTGGCTTCACACCTACCTGCACCCAGAGCAGCCCGTGTGGTGAGAATGCCCTGCTCTGCGTGCCTGCGTGACCTCAGGGCCCAGACGGGCCCTTGGGCAGTGGGGTCAGGCTGCAGACCCCATCCGGGGGCCCATCCATGCACGGCACCTGCCCTGGGGGCCCTGCTGTGCCACAGAGACACCACCCCTGCCCCCCCGAGGGGCAAGCACTCGCCCGGGCCCCGTGTACGTGGAGCTGAGGAGTCTGTCCGGCACTCGCTGCCTTTGACTGCTGTCCCCACGGCTCAGGAGCATGCCCACAACCTATGAACACGCCGAGAGCAGGGACATCCATCCCTGACCATCAGTTCCTGGAGGGCCCGGAAGTCCCGCCGGCTGTCGGCCACTGTGCTGGTGAGGGCTGAGGCCAGAGACCCAGGGGGATCAGCTCACGGCACGCGGCCTCCAGGGACACCACTGTCCAGCTGCAGGACTGCCCGGGCCTCCTCGCAGGAGCGTCCACAGTGCTCTGTGAGGTGCGGACGGTCGCTGCCCCCCGTGGGGCCGGGCCCTCTTCCCGGCGCTCCCCGTCAGCACAACAAGCCCGACCGACAGAAACAAGCGCGTTCCCCCAGCACACCCACCTGTCGGTTTTCAGGACTCTGTCCGCATCCGTCCGACAGATGCCCTGCGAGTGAGCACGTCCGGGCCTCCGTCCCCTGTGCCTTCACTCCCGTGTCAGTGGTCCGAGCCCCGTCCAGCCCGGCTCTCCCGTCTGGTCCCCCTGCCCACCTCGTCTCCGTGTCCCTCTTGTCCCTCCCCTTCTCTCCGTTTGCCTCCCGAGGGGAGTTTCAGGTTCGAAAACCAAGGTCACAGCCTTTATCTGAGTGGCTTTATCCAACCAAGACTTTACTGGTATTTTCTTTATTAGACTTTTAATCTCGTTTCTTAATGTTAAGAGTCAGAAGCGATTGGCTCTTTCAACCCCATGAGTCTCAATTTCCGCGTCTTGCGGAGCGGACGTTTCTTTCCCGAACTCCCCTGTCGAGGGACTCCCCGCGCGGCCAGTCCCCTGCGTCACGGCTCACGCCGCCCCCGCCGTATCCCGGGCAGCAGCCCCAGGACGGGGAGGCTCCGCCTTTGCACCCGCTGATGCCAGGAGGCTCACCTTAGTAAACCCCCGAGTCCACATGTTGTAGGTGTTTTTACAGCTGTCCCCACCTTCAAGTATCATTTCTCCGTGAGGATGATCATTCAGCCGTCATCATGGACAAGCAGACGTGTCTTGATGGGTTAGCCCCAAACGGGCTGACTTTTTGGTCATGAGGTGGCCAGCGTGGGTTAGGCAACCCCCGCCAGGGAAGGACAGGGCCCCGTGCCCCTGCCGGCGGACGGCCAGGACCCAGCTGTCTGGCCAGGACAGACGGCCACGGGCACCGGAGAGGGAGAGAAACAGCGGAGGGCCACCGACCATAGAAATGAAAGAACACCAGAGAGCATCAAGAAAACCACGAGTTTGTTCTTTGAGGAATAATCTAACAAAACAGGCAAACCCGGCCCGGGACCCGGGGGGTTCCCGGGACCCGGGGGGTTCCCGCTCCCCTGGTGTCAGGTGCGTCTCAGCCAGAAGGGGACGGAAAAGGAAAGAAATGATGGGGCTAAAACTGGAGAGGAAGGTGCCGCTGACGGGGCGGGTCGTCGGAGCGCAGGAAAGCAGGACAGATCGGCACGACGAGCACGAACGGCCCAATGAACGCCTGGGGGAGGGACCTGAGCAGAGATTTGGTAGAAAAGGGGAAAAAGCAAAGGCCAAAAACATTTGTAAATGCCTCAACTGACTAATACTAAAGGTTCAGGCGATACAATATAAGAGTCTCAGCCTTTGGGTCATCAGAGCGGTCAACAGCCAGGGCCGCAGGCGGCCCGGGAGACCCGTCATGCGGAGCACAGGCGAGCGGCGGCGCCCTCACGTCCCGCAAGCCCGTGCAGAACAAACGCGGCCCGGAAACGCCCGCCCCAGACTCCCACGGCCGGGCCTTGAGCTCGCGCAAAAGGAAGCGGGCGGGAAGACGGAACGCCCGGGCTGTTCCTAGCGACACGAACGCTTCTGGAATCACCTCAGCGCTCCTCGGGCTGGGGTGGGGACACAGCCGTGAGACGAACGGGGACGAGGAAGGCCTGTGTCGGTCAAGACGGACGTGTCTCAAGAGCCACGTCGCGTGACGAGGTGCGGAGGGCGTGTGTCTACGGAACATCGCGTGGCATCATCAGGGTGGCGTTACGCGTCGTGTCGGTTACGCGCGCGCCTTGTCGAGAGACGGGGGCGTTGATGAACAGCCGATCAAGGCGGGTGGTTCACTTCAGCTGGAAATAGCCTCAGCCGCACCACACAGGAACCTCTTAACCTAAAAGCAGACTGAACCCAATGAAAGGCTGCTTTTCTCTCATGAAGTTATGACGCCTAAAGGCCCAAGTCCGGGGCTGGTGGGTGGTTCTGTGGTGAGGCGAGGGCGATGGGCTCCCGGTGTTGTTCTGCTCCACCAACCTTTGTGAATAGCGTCTGTTCTCAAGGTTACCTCACGTTCCCAGAGGGGCTGCCAGGGCTCCAGCAGTCTCACCTCTACCTCACTAGTAGCAGGAGGATGTGGAGAAAGTGAAAAGGATGCTGTCCCTGCCTCATGGTTACTCCTGGGCAGGGAAGGGCTGGAACGATAGAGGCAGAGAAGGAGTTTCACTTGGAGCTGTAATCTTTTTTTTTTTTTTTTTTTTTTCAGAATTAACAATTCATACGGACAATTTAAAAATTCTCTTAAGGACAATGATGAGTGAAGCGTGTTTTTTTACACTATTTATCTGCCGTGGTTTTATTTACATTTGGAATCGTTCGCAGGAGGAAACGCGAGTAAAATAGGAAATGCATTTAATACATTGATTTCTGTTAATGATATGAAATGATTCATTGACCTACAACCGTCATAAATAGCAACAAATCCATTAAAATTCCCTCCTTCCCGGAAGGAGGAGGTCAGAGCCTTCAAGGCAGCAGGCAGGTTTGCTTTGTGGGAGCTGCCTTAGTCGTGGGTCTCCCGGTCATCCACCCGTGTCCCTGCCTCTCCTTGTGCTTTTCCAACGGGAACGGTGCCTTCTGTCCACTGAGCGCACGCGGCCTGCAGTCACAGCCCTGCCCGCCGGCCTCTGGACACCCCCACAGTCTTGGGCGCTGAGCCGGGGCGGAGCCCGCTGGGCAGGGACCCAAGTACCCAGTCTCCGGGCGCCTGCCCGCAGGAGTCCCTCCCGAGCACCTGGGCCCGTGTGGCCTAGGCCCCGGCGTCCCCGTGAGCCCACGTCGTAGGCTCGCCCGCTGTCCCACCCCAGGGTCTGTCCCTCCCGGATGGGCGCCTGGTGGCTGAGCGGGCGCCCGCGGGCGCCTGCATGGCTCGGGGCCCACAAGGGTGCGGCATAACCGCCAGGGCAGTGAACGGCAGGTGCCTGGGCGCTGTCCTGCCCGGAGACAGGCGTCGTCACAGCTTCCTGCAGGGGTCGTCCCGTGAGTGTCTCTTGGGAACCCGCGTTCAGAAGGGATTTAGCAGCACGCCCGCCCCGCCTCCCCCTGCGGCACCCACGGACCCCAGTGTGTACCTCACCTCTCCCTCTTCATCCTTCCTTGTCTCTTTATCGATCGAATTTTCTGCAGATCTGCTGACTGGCCATTCGTTGTGCGTTCCTGCCAAATGGGATCTTGATTTCTGACCCTTCAAGTCACTTCCAGACGTGTTACTTGCAATGCGCTGCTGGAGTCCTGAGCAGCCACAGGGAGAACCTTATTGAGGGGAGAGGCGGGGATCTGGGGGGCCTCAGTACTCCGGACTCCCACCCGCACCCACAGGCACCACCCCTGCCTCAAATATGCCTAGCCCCCCCGCACCTGCCCTGTCCTCAGGGGGTGGGACAGCCCCCCTGCACCTGCCCCATCCTCAGGGGGTGGGCCAGCCCCCCTGCACCTGCCCTGTCCTCAGGGGGTGGGCCAGCCCCCCCCGCCCCTGCCCCGTCCCCTGGGGGGGGGGGCCGCCCCCCCCCCCCCCCCCCCCGCACGTGCCCCGTCCTCAGGGGGTGGGCCAGTCCCCACCCCCCTCTGCACCGGCCCCGTCCTCAGGGGCTGGAATACCTCCCCGGGGCCTTGATGCCCTGGGGGGCAGAGTGTGGCAGATTAGGGCCCCAGGAATCTGGAGGGAGTGGTGGTCAGTGTGAGGTCACCTTTGTCCCCACGCACAGTATGACACATCCAGACGTTCCGTGGGGCATGGACTGATTCCAGCCCAGCGTGCTGGGTCAGGCTGGGGGCCGGTGGAGCCGCGGCTTTGAGGGGCACCAGAAATGGACCATTCTCGCAGTTTCTACATCAGTCCAGGGGACGGAGGGGGCAGAGACGTCCTGAGCCGAGAGGCTGTGGCCACCGCTGCATGGGGACGGTCAGCCCAGCCCCAGCCCCGGGCGAGCCAGCCCAGGGCCAGGAAACGAGCAGATTGTCAGCTGGCTATAGAAAAGCTGACCGTGAGTACGGCTACCTGCTGAATTAACACGCAAAGCATTTCTTCCGGTTCCCTGATAAGCACTGAACGGCAAAATCCGCCAGTCTTTCCGAGGAAGAAATTAGCATTAATAAGATAGAACCGTGTTTGGAAAAACTGACATTTTGATGGATGCGCCGGGAGGACGGAACGCGCGTCTTCTGATGGATAATATTTTGGGTTGCCTCAGGTTGGGCTTAATTGTTCCTTCCCGGTTCTCAACTCCCGAGAAGTGAAACAGAAACCGCCAGTGACGCCGGCATTCATCTTTCGGGAGGCGGCGGCAGGGCTCGCGATCCATCCCGGCCGACAGCCGCTCCGCGGGCGCAGCCGGGGGCCATAGCAGCGGGGACTCGCCTCCCCTCGCCCAGGACCGCGAGCCGCCCGCAGGCGGTCGTCGACTCGGCATCCCCCTTCCCGCCTGGCCGCGTCCAGGAGACACTACTCAACAGACGCGGCTGCTCCCAGGGACCAAGCGCCCTCGGCTCGCCCTCCAGCCCCCGCGTTAGAAGCATCAGCTCAGCCACGTCTGGACCCACACAGGGAGCCCGCGAGCAAACAGAACGCACAGAGCCGCACCTCAGCCCCCTTGTCCCGTCCAGACGAGCCGGCGGCCCGAGACTCCCTCGGGGCGTCTCGGGCCGGTTTCCTCTGACCCACGGGGTGCGGATGCCCAGGGGCGACCCTCCTGCCCCCACTGCCCGGCCGGCCTGCGTCCAGGCTGCCCTTTGCTGTCCCGACCGGGGTCCGGCGCCTGGGATGGGACGCGGACCCCACGGCCATCTGCGTGCGGGCGAATGACAGCGGCTCCCGGCTCAGCTCACGCCAGGACCCAGAGCAGATGCGTCGGATAATAAAATTTTAAAATATAACACAATAAAATCTTAGAAGAAAGCAAATATCTGTATAACCTATGGTTCAGGCAAATATTTTTAATGACTTTTGGCCACCAAGAAGCTATTAAAGGAAAAAATTATAAGAAACATATGTCACTACGTTTAAACAAATGTGCCGCGTAAGAGACCGTAGCCCAGAAGAAAAATGACAGGGAAACATTTTGCAAAGCACAGAGCGGTTAGAGGGCTCACAGCTATAATACGCGAGAGCTTCTGTAATGGATTTTTAAAAAGACAAGTAAGAGAAAATTAGGTGAGGTATACGGATAGGCACTTACAAAAAAAATCCCCAAATGGCCAAACACAGTGTGAAAAGTCACACCGTGTCTTAAGTAGACAGAAAATGCAAATTATTTTAATAAGGAAATAGCCATTTCCGCCTCTCAGGCAAAACCACAAAGGTGACACGTTTTGGTGGAGATCTGAAGGAAGAAACCCTCTGGAGCCATTGCAGATGACGGGAATCGGAACCGGGCCTTCGGAAAGCCACGCGGAAACTCTGACACTTAACTCAAAAGGACGCAGAACCTCCGGTCCCGAATGTTCATCCCTGCGTAGTTGCCGCAGCCATGAGCACGAGCAGAGCCTCCGGGCCGGAGGGGAGAGGAGCACGGGGGTCGTGGGCCCGGACCCGCTGCTGCAAACGACCCGTCCGCAGGCACGTGACCACAGCACAGGTCCTGCCACGTTGTCCCAGGAAAGGCTAGGAGGCACCACGTGATCCAGTACAATGGGGCGTATGTGGTACGTGCTCCACGTGTGTAAGGAGATATACCAAGTGCTCCCCAGGTGACGGGGACGCCGTCTCAAGGCCGCATTCTTCCCGGGACCCGGGCGACCCCCCTGCCTGCCGCTGAGCCCCCTTCGCTGGCCCTGTCTCACTGGCTTTGCCCTCACGCTGCCTGGGAGTCCACGGGATGAACAGCACGGGGGGTGGGGGTCAGGGCCGAGGGCCAAGAGTGCAGTCCCTGTCCCCGAGTGGGCCTGGGGCCGTGCAGAAGCAGCAGGTGCCCAGGTCCGGGGGCAAACCAGGCCCCACAGGGTAAAGAGGCAGCCGGTCGGGCGTCCCACGTCTGCCCGCTCTGTGCTCAGGGCCTCGGGACCCAGGGAGCTGGAACTTTCTCCAGGGCCGCGCCCCTCAGCCCCTGCCCACTCCCACACCCTCTACAGTGTCTGCTTCGGGCTTCACCCCCACTGTGCGGGTGACAGATCTGAGGTCCTCACAAGTCAGGCCAGGCTCCTGGGGCAGGAGAGAGGTTCGGATGTCCCCCCGGCCCGGGGCCCAGGGCGCAGTCCAAGGTCGTCCCCCACGGGGCAGCCCTGGGTCACTTCTGCACCCCAGCCCCCCAGCAGACACAGACATGGCAGGTTGGGGACGCGTCGTCCCGCCAGCACGCTGAGGGGTGGGGAGGAGGCCGCTGCTGGGGCAGAGGACTGTCCCCGTGCTTTGTTCCTTACCTTCCAAGCAGCGTCGCCCTTTCCTGGGGTCTCGGGGTGTTTTGTCATCATCCCCGTTTCCAAGTGAGGAACGGGAGGCCGTGGGGGCAGGCAGGGGTCCCTACGGAAGAGCCCCTGTGTGCCGCCCACATTGACCGTGCCCGCTGTCCCCGAGGAGCCCCAGGACGTGCCCCAGCCCCAGCTCTCTTGCAGAGTCTGTGGAACTGAAGCCGGAGGCTGGGACTGTGGCAGGGCCACAGACGCGGCGGCCTGGGGCAGGGCAGCGGCGGGCAGGACGAGGCCAGGGAGAGGTCACTGCTGCGCTGGGTGGAGAGGGCCAGGGCCACACTGAGATCACGGGGTGCCAGCCAGAGGACAGCGTCAGGGGACAGGGAGCAGGGCGTACACGACTTGGCTGGTCCTCTTGGCCATTTGTCACTGATTAACTGCGGGCGGGGTCTGAGCCCCGGAAGGCCCCCGGCCCTGGCCCAAGCACGGCTGCACCTGTTCCACCTCCGAGCCTCGGGGCTCGGGTCACACACAGCCTGGGCCCTGCCTCCCGGCCATCTGGAGTCTCCATCACTAAATGTGCCCAGATGGCTGAGGGGGGTGGTCCCGGGCGTCGCCTGGGGCGGGCAGAGTGCCAGTGCATGTGCGGGGGCTCCCGTGCCCAGCCCCGGGGCAGCCGCTCCGGAAAGCAGCGTGGAGGCTCCTCAAAGAGTCCGACAGAACCCCCGTGCGCTCCAGCCCCCCACTTCTGCGTGTTTCTCCGAAGGAAGGGAAACACTGAACCAAGAAGACGCGAGCACCCCCGTGTCCACCGAAGCAGTGCCCACGGGGCCCGAGACACGGGAGCCGCCCAGTGTCCACGGGGAGACGGTGTGTGCACAGTGGAACACCACTCGGCCACGGCAAAGAGCGAGACCCAGCCGTTTGTCACAACACAGACGGGCCCCCAGAACACTGGGTCAAGAGCACCCGGTCTGAGAAGGACAAGTGCCCCGTGGCCTCTCGTACTTGTGGGGTCTAAGAACACACACAAGTAGCCCCCAGACGCAGAGAACAGATGAGTGGTTGCCGAGGCGGGGGTGGGGGTGGGAGAAATAAAATCAAATTTAAAACACAACTCAGTCTAAATATATGTGTGTGTGTTGTATCGGGGCAATTTTTATTTTGGAATTAAAAAGATGCCTTAATGTGCATTCATTTTTGACAGAAAGAGAGACAGAGCACGGGTGGAGGAGGGGCAGAGACAGAGGGAGACACAGAATCCGAAGCAGGAAGGATCCAGGCTCCCAGCCGTCAGCACAGAACCCAACGTGGGGCTCGAACCCACGAACCGCGAGATCGTGGCCTGAGCCGAAGCCGGAACCGACTGAGCCACCCCGTTGGCCCTGGTTTTGAATTTCTTAACCGCGGGGTGGTGACACGCGGTGATTTGACATCGCTACACGTTGCCCTGTGCTCACGGCACATGTGGTCGCCACCTGTCACCACACCGCCCAGCGCTGCGACGTTATCGCTGACCGTGCTCCCTACGCTGTGCCCTTCACCCCCGTGACATACTCCTTGCGCCTGACTACTTGTTCTGATCTAACACACGTACGTGGGTGTGAGCCTGCGAGCGCCTGTAACTGTATCCATCGGATTCATTACAATGTTTGAAGGTCTACCTGGGAGGTTGCCAACGGTGAAAGGAAAAAGAAACAGTGAGGGTGTGACGGGCCGGGCCTTCGGGCCTTCGAGGGCAAGGCTCCGGAAGACGAAGACGCCCTTCCTGTGACACTGGCTCTCGCGAGCAGGGATGCGGAGCGAACCCCACGCGGGCGTGGAAACCAGACCAGCGGACCACAGGCCCACGGCCACGGCCACCGACCCGCCAGCAGGCTCATTCCAGCCTCTGCCGGCCTCCTTCCATTCACTCTCATCTGTCCGCGTGTTTGCTCCACGGGGGAGCGCCGTGTCCCACGTGGGACGGCCAGCAGCAGCATTAGCCTCCGCCTTTGTCTTTTAGGAGCGTCCCAGCTGTGGGTGACCGTCACGGCCCACGGTCAGTCAGCTTCCTGGTGGACATTAACGGGCTCGCACACAGGCCACCGGGGAGGCGGGGAGGGCACGCCGTGGCCCGCATCAGCTGGCAGGGGCACCGTGGCGCTCACTCTGTGGAGACGCCTGGGGCAGGGGAGGGCGCGCTGGGTCCAGGGGAGCTCTGCTTCCAGCTCCGGGCGACTCAGGTTAGCTGTGCTCGGCCAGCAGCCGCCATTCACGACAGCAAGCCCCCTTCCACCCCACCCCTGGGGCAGAGTCCCCAGGGCCCCTGAATCAGCCACAGTCCCTCTCCCGGAGCACCTAGCGAATGCACCGTGCCGAGAGGTGCCGCGTCTGGGCGCAAGGTGCTCCGTGGTCCCGGCTGGGTGACCCCGCTCCTAACACCCCGTGTGTCCCTGTTCACCGACGTCACTCGGGTCTCCGGACTTGCTCTCTCCCGCCTCCCTCTCAGTGTCAGAGGGAGGCGGTCATAAATCTCCAGAGCTGGACCCCAGTCCTGAGCCCCTGGTGGCCCGTCCCCTCCCAACCACACCGGCGCTCCTGTCACCTGCCCTTTATCGGGGACACACCCACACACCACAGCTCCTTGTTGCCAAGGCATCACCAAGGTGCCTCTGTGGCCCTGAACCTGGCCCACACCACACGCTCCGCAGGGGACTTCCAGTGTCATGGACGGACCACGTGGGCCACGCCCTGTACCACCAGCACAGTCTGCCCCTGGGCAATGGGGCGCAGTCTGCTCGGACCGTGAGCTTCAGTGGGCACGACTTCCTGGGCAGCCCTCACCCCAGGAGTGGGGTGTCTGCCTGTCATGTTCCCTCTGCCCTCTGGCCCAGGGACCCCCCACCTTCTGGGTCTCGGGGGCCTCCCTCCACCAGAAAAGCCAGAAGAGGAAGGTCGAGGTGGGGTGATGGGACGGGGAATCCACGGGAGGGACGTGCACGAGGCCCCCACAGAAGGAGCAGGTGGGAGCAGGGCTGGCCTCCCCTCCTCCCCCCACCGTAGCCTGTGCACAGAGCCAGCCGGGACCTCAGGAGCCCTGCCCTCTCCCCACCTGACTGTGCTCTGCCGTCCCCAAATGGGACTCCTCCTTTGCAGCCCAGCCGGTCCTTGTCAGACCCCCAGCCGCGCCCCGGGGACGCGGAGGTGTGAGTGCTCTAAGTGCCTTTTAATTTTACAGCCTCTTGCTGGAAGGCGCCTCTGATCTCCTGGCCCTCGTCTGACTTCTGTGGGGAAGCAGCTGGGCTTTGGGTTAATGGACTCCAATAGTTTGCTCGGAAACCTTTGATGTTGACCCTTCGCTGCAAATGAGTGTCAAAGAAAGACTTTAATAACTTGCTCTGTAACTTAGAAGTGTCCGCGATAACACCATTAATCCCTGTTTTCCATAGTTGGCAGAAAGCTCTAAGTACCTCTAATACTTTCTAAATCTGACAGTTTTAATTATTTCCCTGCACCATTATTGATCCGGCAAGCCAACCTGTGACTTTGAAGGCCTTTGTCAATACCCATCGCCGATACCAGAACCAATCGCTCCTCGGCCACGACGGCTCTGGCGTGGACTGCGGGCGGGGGTGGGGGCGCCAGGAGAAGTGAGGCCGCGGGGCCTCAGCAGGCAGCTCGGGAGGCGACCGTCAGGTTGTGCCTGAGCCCCTGCTCCTAGCGTGCACGTTCCCAGTAGTGACCTCTGAGGGAGGGCACTGACCTGCCACGCAGGCCCTGCCACCAGAGCAGGACCCGTGACGTCATTGCCCGCGTCTCCCGTCAGAGGGACCAGACTGCACACTCACCAGGGACATGGGGGGGACAGAGAACCGGCGCCATGAACGCTGGGTAAACACACGCAGATGTGCACACGCACGCGTGTGCATCCACGCACACCCAGGCAGCAAACTGCGGCATTCGGTGGGTGCTTTCAGGGATGGGTGGTTACAGGTGAGCATAGCTGCCCCCTGCAGGTGTTCATGTTGTGTCTGGGAGGCCGCTCCCAGCACTGCCAACTCTGCAGGTCAGGCGGGGGCTCCAGGACCGCCAACCAAGCTCTGCGCTGACCAGGAGACCAGGCGGCCGCCCTTTGGGGGCGGTGCTGGCAGATGACCTCTGGGCAGAGCAGAAGGAAGAGGTGCGGCTGGGGGAAGGAAGGTCAGCCCTGCCTGCTGTTTCTGCCCACAGGAGGTTGCGTCCAGTCTCAGCCTCCCATCTCCTCCTCCCCTCCCTGGGTCCCCGTCAGGTCCCCGGTCCACTTGAAAATACTTGCACCTCCCCAGCAGGTGGCCGCCCTCCTGGTTCCTCACGTCTGCCCACTCCTTGCCCTTGAACCTCTGACTGCAACCTCAGCACCACCTACAGAGTAAAAGGTGAAGCCTCCTCCCTTGAAACCCCCCTCTGAGCTCACCAGGCCCGGGGACACTGACGTGTGCCCTTCCAGCTGCACACACATGTGGGTGAAACACAGGAGTGCATGTGCACTGATGCGCTGGTCTTTTGGAAATAAGTGAACTTAACCTGCTTTTGCGTTTCTACTGTTCTAAGGTTGTATTTTAGAATCTCCCCAGACGCACGTCCAAAGATCTGCCCCTTCACACGTGCTGACTGCACAGCATCCGAAGCATGAGTACACCATCCATCACGAGCAGTGTCCCCACTGCCGGCCCCCAGGCCGATGGCCCCGTTGCTTCACACCCAGCGGTGTGCTATTCTGCTCACTGGCTGTCCTACTTTTCTCCTGTGAGTTGCCTGTTCACGTTCTTGCCCATTTCCCCGCTGTTGCCTTTTTCTTTATGGTTCTGGGTGTCTCTTGACACATTGTGACCACCGATCTCCAATTTCACGTGTATTTCAAATATCCTCTCTATTATTTCTATTCACATTGCTTAGGATGCCACCACTGTCAGATATTTTCATCTTCACATTGACAAATACGTCTTTTATCATAAATCGGAGTTCTTCTGTGTGTCACTCAGAAGTTTGTTTGTTTGTTTTAATTTGTTGCCTGTGGTAGTTATCGGTCTTTATTTCCCCCTGATGGACGGTCATGGCCTCAAAACAATTTATGAAAACTGCGATTTCAATGTAATCTTCATCACGTGCCGCATTCTCAGGTGTGTGTGGGTCTTTCTCTGGGTTTTCTTGTTCTTTTATCTACTGATCTTTCTATGTTCACCCCGGGCCAATACATCGACTTTCCCTGCTATCTGGTTGGAAGCACCTTTGCGCTTTTCCTGTCCTCTGTTTTCACGGTTCGCCTTGCGAGTTTTCTACCTCACACATATTTTAAGATAAAGTTTCACAAATGTAAAACTGGGATTTTCATTGAAGTTGCTTTAAGTTTATATGATAATTTGGAAAGAATTTGTATTCTCAGTGTCGTCTTCCCTTGCCGAGACACTGCTGTCTCTCCATTTAGATGGGTCTTCTTTTGTGTATTTTCAGTAATGTTTATGACTTTCTTAAATACATACATTGAATTTCATGTATATATATATATATATACACACGCATCTATACACACACATTTATATACACATGTTTTTCTGGGTAGTCTGAGTTTTCTGTTGCTAACATGAATATGGTAGGTATATTTTCCACTTGGTTATTGTAGGTGTTGGGTGTTTTGGTCTGGTTCCTGGCCCCTTTCTGTATCCTTGAAATAATTCCATGAGTTTCCATTTTATTTTATTGGGTTTTCCAGATACCGTCATTCGATCTGTAAGTTATCATATGTTTTAAAAGATTTTTCTTTTCTAATACCTATAGCCCTTTGTCCTGCACTATTACATTAAGACCGCCTCTCCTAAGGGTGCAGTAGCTCCGACTGCCCGAGTCTTGCTTTGCTCATTCATTCCACAATTTCTTAAGGAGCACATATGTCTTGATGGTCCACCTTCTCCGCCCTGGAGATGCAGAGTGGAACGATGTCCCTGGCAGCTTAGCTTCTGGGGGTAACAGGTCAGAAACCGATGAACGATGATGCACACTGTGGTAATAAATCCTCTGAATTAAAAGCAAACAGTCGCACAAGGAAACAGTGATAGAATGTGCTTTGTTTTATGTTGCGGAAAACTACTAAGTTTTAAGATTGACTGTTTGGCTGCGGATCTGTCATAGATTCATATAAGCAAGTTAAAGAAAACTCCTGGTATTTTTAATCTGTTAAAACTTTTAAAAGCTAAACAGGTATTTAATCTATAAAATGTGTTTTGTGTTAGTCACGGTACTAACAGGTTTTATCTTCCCTATAACCAGTTAATGCAGGCGAATAAATGTCCCAAAGTTGAGACAGCCTTGTGTCTTTGATATAAAGCCTTTTTGGTTGTGACGGATAATCTTTTGTCAGCATCTTGTTGAAACAGCTTTCCATCTTTTTTTTTTTTTTTTTTGAAGTTCTAGAGGTTCTGTCTGTTCAACGCGGGGATAGGCAGAACCCTCCTGGGCACCACATGGGCTAATGCCCATGAAAGGCTGACCCCTGATGTTTCTGAACTTCTTTTTGACAAAGTCTCCTTACGATTACTTTTACTCTTCCTCAATTTCTCATTAGTACATGAATTTTTCATGTAGCTCTTAAAATTTACCATATTTATTTTATTATGATTATTGTATCTTCCTTCTATATACACGTGCTTATATTATCAGCATTTCAGAGAAGGATCTCTTGGTTGCACTGATCAAGACCACCTCTTAAGTTATGTTTATTTTAAGCTAAGCGCCATATATCAATTGTGCAGTTTGGGGAGTTCTGACGTGTGCGTGAACCTGTGGGACGGGCGTCCATCCCGCTCTCTCCGGGGGACTCTAATCTCATACTATTTGGGGGAGGATCTTTTCATACTATCCCACAAATCTCTGAGCTCTGCTTATATTTTTTTCCAATACTTTTTTCCTTTTTCTGTTGTTCAAAATAATTTCCATCACTCTCCTGTCTCTGTGTTCTCCTGTTTTTCATTTTGGTGTGGAGTCCACATGGCGAATGCTCTACTTTGGTTATTGAAGAGTCTAGTTCTAATGCATGTGTCTGACTTGTTCTCACACCTTCTGTTTCTTGGCCGAGGCTCCTTCCCTGTGTGTCTCGAGCTCACCTCTGCTTCCTGAAGCACGACGGGGGCGGCCCGTCCGGCGAGTCCAGCAACGGTGTCTGTGTCCCAACTCCTGCTCATTGTTTTGCCTTTGTAGCTGAATGGTCTCTCTCTCTTCTCTTTTTCCCTGCTCCTTCATATGCTGAGCCATTCTGGATTGTGTTCTAGACATTCCCAGAGTTATTCCATGAGACTCTGGGTCTTCTAGAACCTGAGCTGAATGTTGATTTCTTTTGGTGTCTCCTCAATAGGACATCCAGATTTGGTTCGAGCCTCGGGTTCCAAAATCTCCTTCTGGGCCTGGGGGGGGTCAAGAGGACAGAGAGGGGTCATGCACACTCCAGGCGGCTCAAGCAGGTGTCCCTGCCCCCATGCTGCCTCTGTCATTTGCCTCTGGCTGAGAGGTGAGACCAGGAAAAAGAAAAAATAGGGGCCCCCCCACACTGTCTGCTCCTTCCGCACCCTTCCCCCTGCTCGGACTAGAAAGCCACAGCTTCTTTTGGGGTCCTCTCTCCTGGAGCTCGGCGTGTACATCCAGGTGCCCACCGTGCATCGGGGCCAGGTGTTCCTGCAGGGGAGCACAGGAGCCACAGGTGGCTCGGTAGGACTTTGAAGCCTGCTTTTCTTCACCAAACCATCGGCGACATCTACTTCTCAGCACACACAGCTGGCTGCTCCAGGCCCCCTGCCCAGGACTCCGCTGCGGCCCGTGGGACATGCGGGGTACAGGGTGCTGACTCCATCTTGCCTGGCATCCTGCCTGGACAGGTGCAGTTTTAATTTCCATTATGTTCTTATAAGAAAGACTGAGCATCTTTCCCCATGATTGATGACGATTTGCATTTACTTTCCTGTGTTTGTGGCTCCAGTTCATTTTCTTAGTTGGGTGTGGTCTTTTTTTTTTTTTTTCCATCCGTGAAATGAAGCCATCCACGTGTTAAGGGCAATGACCCTCCCTCTGTGGTAAAGCCGTGTGTGTCTTCCTGGATGTTGGACATCTTCGCCCTGAAGAAGTGTTTCTAGGTTCTACAAAGTCAAGGTAATCCTCTGGGTCACGGATGACCCCATCACATTTCTTCTCGGTCGTGTCGACTTCTTTGTCTTAGTTTCTCGAGAGTGTGGACTTGATCTTCGTATTCAAGGTGAGAAAGGCACCCGACTGGATCTGTTCGGTCACTCGGTTCTACTCATACACGTGGGTATTTCTTCTACTCCCTGAGACGTTGCCTTTGCTTCACGCCAAGCTTTCATACGTAATTGTGTCTATTCCTGGATTTTCCATTCCCTTCCATTAGCCCGTCTGTTCATGCACTGACACCTTTCTCTTGTAATTACAGGGGACTCATGGTATTTGACAAGTTAGCCCTCCTCCCTGCACCTTTTGTTTAAGGGTTTTCTGGTCTCCTTTTTTTTTTTTTTTTTTTTCCTGATAAAATTGGCAACCAACTTGCCTACCTCTCTAGAAACCAAAACCAAATCCAAAACCAGACAGACTTTCATGGGGACTTAAGGAAAAAAAAAAAAAAACCTGACATTAATCTTCCATGAAGATTTTCTACTCTAAAATATTGCATTTTTCCCTTTTTTTTGAGTTTCCTTTTGTGGGACTGTTTTATACACTCCTTGTTAAATCGATCGAGTGGGTCCCGCTTACAGCAGGTAGTCCCTGCAGCAACAGGTGTAACAAGCCTGTCCTGGACGCTGGTGGGACGTTTCTGGGTCTTAGAGATGGACTCTGGCGTCACGCAGGCCTTCCTCTGAATCCTCGGTCTGCTACCCACTGGCCATACAGCTTTGGGTGAGTTACTTAACCTCTCTGTGCCTCTAGACCCTCACCTCCAGAGTGGGAATAATGATCCTTCACTCCAGCTTCACCCGCTTTTCTCTTTTAGTGATGAACAGGACCTAATTTGTTCTGTAGAATTTGCCTCTTTTATGCCCCCGTCCTAAGCCTTTCCAAGTCATGGTTTCGACATAGATGCTCTTCGGGGAGCACAGAGTCAGGAGTCTGATATTCTTTTCCTTCACAGCATAAAATGTATTCGTCCTCCACTCTGAAAGTTAAAAATAATAGACAGAATCTTATGTTGGAATTTGATGTTCTGTTATTTTGAAACTTATTTCTGAAGGAGGAAGTACATGCATTTACATAATTGAATTCTTATCTGAAGGAAACGGAACCCGCTAAAACTTTTGCGGCTTACTCACCATTAATAAACACTTTCCTTATTCCAGCATTTCAAGTGATGGCTTCACCAAAATATGGCCAGGAAAGATATCACAACACAGTTCCGTGACGTGTCCACTCTCTTCCGTTCGTCCCCAGGCAGAGTACTTACACGGAGCGGGACTGAAAACCTCATTGTAGGTTTTATTTAGACTATTAAAGTATTTCCTTTAACTATCACTTAATGGAAAACCTTCCACGCTTTCTTTCAACAAATATCTATCCAGAGCCGACTGTACTCGTGGTCCCTCCCCGAGAGCTGGGGCTGGGGACTTGTCCTCAAATGAGGTGAAATGCTCTCTCCGTCCTTGAGACGCGCCTTCCTGTGGGTGAAGCTGGGCCGTGTCACGGCCGCGAGGCTCGGCGGCCGGTCCTTCGGTCGTCTGCAGCCACCCGCGTCCTGCCTCTCACTTGGTCACAGGCTATCTGCGCCTCACGTGTGCCTGTGGCCGGTGTTCAGGATCAGCCTCCGGTAGGTCGGCCCCCCTCTGCCCGGCAGACACAGCAAACCCGTAGCCAAGAAATGAGGAATCTTGCCGGGGGTCCGGTGGGGTGTGGATGGGGAAGACCTCGCTTGGAAGGAGGAGACACGTGAGCGGGGGAAGCTGTGTCACACGGCAGGGTGGGGCAGTTCCCACGCACACAGAGCCAGCGGACAACCTCGTGCACCCACTGGAAGTGGGGGTGTGGGACCCCGGCGCAGGCTGGATCTGTGTGGGTGAGAAAGTCATGCTCAGCAGCCATGTGTCATGCAGATGGCGGGCGTCATCATTCAGACCAAAGTGGCTGCTGGCCCGCCACTCAGGGGATGCTCCCGCATCTTCCTTCACGGGCATTAACTCCTCCCCCACGGACAGCGGCAGAGGCAGACCCCGTCCCTGCCCTCGTGCTTCGAACTGGGGATGCTGGGAAGAGCAGGGCTCCAGTACCGCGTGCAGCAGGTCACGGGGGTCAAGGGCATCCACCAGACGTCCAGGCTGCTGGCAGGTGGGCGGGGCAGCAGGTGGGGGGCCTCGGTCACCTACTTTATCCCCTGGGCTCTCCCCGTCTGGCAGAACATCTGGCCAAGATAAACTCCCAGCTCCTCGGCATAAAGCTCTCCGCACCATCGTGCAAATATTTACACGTGTGCACAAGCAGGAGAGATGTATTATTGCCTTTAAGCCGGAACGCTTGGTTAAAGTTTCACCAAAGTACGGACGGGTGCGTTTGGGCGCGCATTCAGGCTTGCACCTCGGCGTCTGAGCGAGCTCAGCCCGGCTCTCCGCGCTCTGCCCAGTGCCGAGTGCAGCATGGTGTGCTGGGCGGAGGGGGGCTTTGTGGTCCAGAGGCCTGGGTGGGGGGCCGGCTCTGCCCCCTTCCCCGGACATTACCAGACCGCAACCCCAATGCTCTAGCCGTGGAGATGGCCAGGGGCAGGGCCGACCCCTGGGGTCGCGGTCAGAAAGCACAGGGCCTGCACACGGGGGGGTCCGGAAAGATGGCCGTCACCCGTGTTACCATCGAAAGCTGTCTGAAGGTCGGCTGTGTTCCAGACCGTCAAGAATCCTGGCGGCTGAGAATCGAGAAGGCTGTGAGGTGCCTGCGTGCGCCCGTGCGCGTGTGTTGGCGCGGCAGCACGCGTGTGGATGGCGGGGAGGGCTTCCTTCTGGATGCACTTGGGCTGACGGGGCGCGGAGCTTGAGGCCTGGCGGTCCCGCGGCTCTGCCAGGCATGGCCTTACTGGGCATTTTACCTGCTGGCAAGGCTCAGAAATGTCACTTCTCTTTGTTCGAAAATGGAAATCAGGTCGGAAGGAACTCTCTGGCCTGTGGAATGCTCTGGAGGGCAATGAGCTACCGCCTCCTTAATGGGCATAATGGAATCTGGAGCGCGCTGGGAGAAAATGGGAAGAAATGAGGGTCACTTGCTGAGTGCAGCTAATTCTCCTAGCCCCAGGATATCCTAGCAGCGGCTGATGACAGCCCAGATCTGCTCCTGGAAATACCAGACGAAGAATACGGGTGTGGGGAGGATAGCCGCGTGTGTCCCTACTGGAGCATTTCCAGCAAATCAGATCACTGTTTCCACCCTAGAAACCACAGTGGGTGTGTGTGCGTCTGTGTGTGTGTGTGCGTGAGCGAGCGGGAGAGCGAGAGGGGAGAAGGAGGCCTGCTGTGTTTTCCTTTTGTCTTAAGGAGGCTCAGATCTTGGCATCTAAATCCGGTGCTGACTGGCCTGCTGGATCTGAAGTTCACACTGGCAGGGGCAGGCCCTCTGTGCCGCCTGAGACGGGACTGGCCTCGTCCCTGCACGAGTCACGGTGCAGACATGCCCGGTGGACCCCGTGCCCGTGCAGACCCAGCCCAGGACTGCACGAGGAGCCAGCTGGCCGCGCTCGATGCCTGGACCCTCACCGCCCTTCCCGGGAAGGAAGTGACAAGGCTGCGTATGAAGCAAAGCCAGGCCCCGCGGAGCGTTGCCTCCAGAGGGCTTGCTGGCCACCATTCAACAGTGGGCCCTGCGGGAGGGGGGACGGCATTTCTCTAAACACTGCCTGTGGCTTGGCTTCACCGTGTGGCCGGGACCCTGAGCACCAGCTGTCTCGGGCTGAGGGACGCAGCTTCACGGTGGACAAGCTAGGTGGGGGCCAGTGGGGCTCCAGAGCGCAGGTGACCCCGCGGGCCCACGTCGGGCCAAGCCCAGCCCCGACACCGGGCTTCTGTCATGTGAGAAGTGGGGGTGTGAGCGGCAGGCGCACCTCCCCCCGCACGTTAATTCCTGAGGCTACTGTGAGCAGGGACAGCGGTGACCTCAGGTCCGAGAGTCCTGGGGAGAGCAGGTGGGGTGGAAGGTCCGCCTCGCCTCCTAGAAATGGCCCGGGAGAGGCCCTGGAGACCTGCGGTCGGCGTCGCTCTGGAGGCCCGTGTCCCCTCTGGGGCCCCTTCGTGGCCCACGCGGCTGTGCCAGGGTCTGGACTGTGGACGGTTTCAACATTTCTGGAAGTGAGAAGGCAGCAGACAGCTAGACAGACCCAGCTAGCAGCGATGGTACGTTTCCATTAACACTGCCTGTGAGCCAGAAACTTCTGAGGTCCTGGTCTCCTCCACTGGGTTCCCAGGTAGAGGCCGGGGCCCCTCCAGTCAGTCGAGAGCTGCCTCTTCCCGCAGCCACTGCAGATGCCCTGGGACCTGAGGCAGGAGGGGCTGCCGGACCCGCCCGCGTGGAAAACCCAAGCCTCACCCCAATGCAGAGCCCCACAGGCCCGCCCCCACGGGGAACCCAGGCCCGACCCCCACGGAGAGCCCCCCCCCCACGAAAGGTCCTCCCCCACGGAGAACCCAGGCCGAGCGCCCACAGAGCCCAAGACCCCTCCAGCCCCCAGACCCCCGCGTAGAGTCCAGGTCCCGCCCCCATGGAAAACTCAGGCCCCACACCTATGCAGAGCCCCAAAGGTCCGCCCCCAGAGACCCCAAACTCTGTCCCCACAGACCCCAGGTCCCGCCCCCACAGGGAAGCCAGACCAGACCCCAGAGCCCAAACCCCTCCCTGCAGAGCCCAGGCTCTGCCCCAACAGACCCCAAGCTCCACCCCCACAGGCCCCTCCCCCGCGGAGCCCAGGCTCCACCCCCACAGGTGCCAAGCCCCGCCCCTCGCCCCACAGGCCCCGCCCCTGCAGTGCCCAGGACCCACCCCATAGGCACTAAGCCCCGCCCACAAGGCTCCAGACCCCACCCCTGTGGAGCCCAGGCTCCGCCCCTACAGGAAGTCAAGGCTCCGCCCCCCACAGAATGCCCCGCCCACCCCCCCCCAGGATTTTGGGGACCCTGTGTGGGTGAGCCTCCTGGCCCTGCTGCAGGGGGCACCACGAAGGAACAGAAGGACTTCCCCCACAGTGGTTTGTGCAGGACAGGAACGCTCCCCCTAAAATGTTCAGAGGAAGGTCCTCCTTCCTCTCCCAACCCCTGGTGGCCTGAGGGCTCCTGGGTCACCGCCTAGTCCTTCCTGTCCCCGCCTGCGTTCTCAGGGGCCCTCTCGGTGCTCCCAATAAGGCCACCCTGGCAGGTTGCGGGGAGCCCCCGGGTGCCCCCGCACTGGATGGGAGCCCTGCGTCTGAGGGAGCCAGGTCCGCTGTGCGGCTCCAGAAGCGGGCAGGCGAGCGCGGTGCCCCCGGCCGGCTGGCAGGTGGGGGAGGCCACCACGAGAGACTGCTGCGTGTCTTTAACCCGGCTCATCCCCCGGGGTGGGGGTGGGGGGTTGGGTGCAATTTGTCCCGCTTGGGATCGCCTTTGTTAGGAGCAACATTCCAGGTGGTGCTATTTACAGGGTCTCTGGTCCTCGGGAAGGCCGGCCCTGCCACACAGAGAGGAGCCCTGATGCCTGGGGGCGGGGCCCTAACGGTGTGTGTCACCAGGTCCCTGACAAGTCGAAGGAAGGGCTCACGGTGACTCCCTCCAGGGCTGGGAAGAGGCCCTTCCAGGGCATCCCGGGGGAACAGTCACCTGGGCTGGATGTCACCTGCCCGTCCAAGCCGTAGGTAGGATAGGAAAGAAAGAAGAGAGAGATTAAATGCTTACACTCAGACTCTAACATTAGCATCACACGCTTTGCATATTTCACAATCTTGTTTTCAGGGAATTATGTCGAGAGAGTCTCTGATTTACCGTCTGGAAGCTTCCCGAGTGCCCGCCCGGAGGCCCCGGGCTGCGGAGCGTTTTTATTGCCTCTTACTCTCCCTCCTGTCCTGGGGTTCCTGCAATTGCATTATGCACCCGAAGGCCGCTTCCCGTGCTGGCAACCTCATTGCTCTTTTCTGACCAGTGTGGTCTGGGGGTCTGAGAGCTCGGGCTCGGCCGAGGAGGGCTGCTAGGGCGGGAGGGGGCCTGGGGTGTGCATGGGGCGTCTCCAGTGAGCCTGCGTAGGGTGGTGCAGACTTAGCACCCCTCCCCCAACCCCCAGCACAGGCCGGGCCTCCAAAGCGGGTGAGCTGGGGGCTGAGGGCACTTCCGGTCTCCTGTGTGACCGGCAGGGGTGGGGTCTTGCTGCTGCCTCCAGGGGACCCACAGGCTGGGGGATTTGGCGGGTCCGGATGATGGAGTTGGGGTGATTTGCAGATTTCAGACCCCAGGGCCCTGAATCTGGGTGCCTCATCCCAGACTCTGGGATGATTTTTCCCTGACAGCAGGCTTCTGGGTGTCAGATGCTTTGTGCAAGCCCTTTGTCGCGGCCGCATTGGTACTGAGGTTAGTTGCAGTCAGGGGCGTTGCCTGGCCTCTTGCTGCAAAGCCCCTGCTGCAGGGGAGTGGGGGGCAGGGGCCGCACCTGTCCGTCTCGAGCACGGGCTGGCTGGGTTTGTCACCTCTGCCACCACGGAAACGGGATGAGGACAAGCTGTTCCCTAAGGGCTGGTCCAGGGGGGACGCGGTCTGTCTGTCCCCATGGGCTTGCAGACACCGACTCCCTTGGGTCTGTGCTGGGGTTGGGGTGCCGACAGGGCAGGTGAGGGTCCTGACTTCCAGAGCCCACAGACAACGCCCCAGGATCCGCGTCCAGGACTGTCCTCTGCCCCAGAAGGTGACCTGGGCTGGAGGTCCAAATGTGGGAGGCCACGACGTCTTTCCTCCAGCTCCTGCGTCAGGGAGCTGGAACCCAGAGATGGGGCCCCGGGGCCACCACACGGTGGCAGTCTTGTCCTCTCCCCCTGCCCTAGGTCGGCGCGTCCCCCTCTGCCCCTTCCCAGGGCCTCCCAGACTCTGGGGGAGCCCACGGGGGGGGGGGAGGGGGAAGCCAGCCACGGCCCGGGGCCAACTTCCCGGGGATGCTGTCCACCTTCTGTGGGTTTACTGTGTCCCCCAAGGCTGTCAGCAGACGCTCCACGGGCAGCTCTCACGACCTGCGCAGACGGTCTCGGCAAAGCTCTTTGTTATTTAGCAGCCAGCCCTTCAGCCTTAGCACTGCACGCGTGGGCTTGTGTGATGTGTGCCCGTGCACACACACGCACACGTACAGGCATACGCGTGTGTGCGTGTGCACACAAAAAAACGGCTCACAATATACGCCCAAGTACACACGTGTACACGCAGGTGCTGAGAGTCGGCGTGTCAGGAAGGAAAGCCTCGGGAGCGGGCTGTGTGGGTGCAGGCAGGTGCTCAGCGGAGAACACAACACAGGAAGCACACACCTGCCGTGACCGAGGAGCCGTGAGGCCGGGGTCCTGCTTGGCCAGGGGGACCTGCAGCGAGGACAGGGGGCTGAGGACGGGGTCCGGGGTCAGGAGGAGGGAGGACAGGGGTGAACCATCAGGTGGGCGACTCCTGGACTTGGTCCCATGGGTTTGTGCAGGAACTGGCTTCCGCGCCTGCCCCGAGCCCCCCCCCCGCCGACGAGGGGATGCGGGGAAGCGTGAGCCAGGGCACTCCTACCTGTTCCTTGGGGCCTGGGGATGTCAGGCCTCTGAAAAGCCAAAGCCCTTAGGCCCTGGGCTGCAGCAGACGCCCCTCCCTCCTTCTCTGCTTCCTGGAATGTGCCCTCAGGGCCTTTGCACTACCGGCCTCCCTACATCTCTCCCTCTAGCTGTTTAAAATTCAGTCCTCTGACACCCTGTCCAGGCTCACCCCTGCCTGCCCCCCTTCCTGTCACCTGCTCTGCCGTGACCGCTGTCTAAGGGGCCGCCACCCCCTGATTCACTTTGTCCATGGTCTGGAGTCTGTCCTCCTCTTGGATGTAAGCTCTTCTGAGGGCGGTGGGTTTGTCTTCTTGTTCACCGCTGGGTCCCCGGGTTCCAGAGCAGGGCTGAAGGAGGGAGGGGGAGAGGAGCGGAGGAAACTCAGACCGCGGGGCCCCGCAGGCAGGCTGCCCGTTCACAGCGCTGCCCGCTTGGGGCCCAAGCCTCACCGATCTGCAGTGTCAGACGCGGGTCGGCCTTGGCCTGTCGTGACCCAAGGCCGAGTGTGTGGGCCGCTTCGCCCAGGCCTGCGTCTGCAGGGGCGGGGACGGGACGTTCCCCAGGCACACAGGGTAACTTCGTAAAGCTGAATCTTATTAAAAAGCAGACGACATTTGAAACCAATTTGAAGTCGGTGAACGTTCACCCCCCTCCCCACGCATTTTAACGTCCAGGGTACAGCACCTTCCAAATCCATTTTACTCTGGTTTGAACAGCTCTGCTCCATGGAAATGCCTTAATCAGATCCCTCCGCTTCTCCCAGCCAGGCAGCTCAGGGGCGGTGTGTTTATTTTCCAGACTTGCCAGACTGTATGAAAACAGACAGCTGTACCTGTGCCAATGTGGTGTCTGTATTTTGGGCGAGGATCGAACACAAATATACTATTTTAGGGTGCCTGGCCAGACTTCCCTCCTGTCCCCAAATCCCGAGTGCCAAATCTTTGTGCAAGCAGTTAATTCTATAGTTAGTGGTTGCCTCTCTCCTGCTATGCTATTATTTAAAGCAAGGTTTCTCCGGCTAGAAAGATCCGTGGAGACGCCGCCTTCCCGGGTGGAGGGTCCTGCCCCGTGTGTCTCACGTCCTACTGGATATTTTCCGGGTGGGCCTGGCGGCTGGGACTCGTGACCCCACAAATCAGGGCTCTCATGTTAGGGAGATCTGGAACGGGCATTTCATACCCAGTATCTCACCGAATGCTCGCATGAATTTTCAGGATTAACTTTTTTTTATGAAAAGAATAAAAAACAGATTTAAAAACCGAGATTTAAGAGAAGTCAGGTGAACGGCCAGCCGCCGGGCAGGACGGAAATCGCAGCGGCCCTGTCCACTCCGCCACGCCCGCCCCCCGGAAGCAGACGGGAGCTCTGCGTTGGGTGCTTTGGTTGGAAACTGTTTTCTCGTTTCTGAACGCGGCGGGAGTTGACGCAGGGCGCGTGACACGCTGTGGATCGCGCTGGCCATTCCGGTGGAAGGTGTCTCTGATGAGGTTCCACCGGGGGAGGGGCCGGGCCGCGGGACGCTGGCGGCTGGCAAAGTGCTCACACGTGCCGAAGGCCTGCTGAGCAGGAGCCAGGGTGGCCGTGGCTCCAAAGCCGCCTCGGCCCAAACAGGGGGGTGGATTTGAACGGTTCGTGGTGAAGAGTCACCGTCGCCATCAGGGGGCCCAGACCAAGGCCCAAGGGCCAAATCCAGCCCACCGCCTGCTGTCCATCAAGTTTTATTGGAAACCAACCGCATCCCTGGTTTAACGATTGAGTCTGGCGTCTCGTGGGCCAGGACAGCAGGGGTGAGGGTCTGACAAGGACCACGCGATCCATTAAGCTCAAAATACCTGCATTGTGCCCCTCGACAAAGTGACCCAACCCTTATCAAGCTAACCGTTACTGCCCTTTGCCATACATCCCCGTAGGAAAGGCGTCTGCCAAGCCCCGGCCTCCAGCGGGTGCCTGGCACCTCGCAGAGAAAGTCGCGCGGGGGTCTGTCTGGCCTCCAGACCCACCCGGCAAGTGACCGCCGGACGGAAGGTGAGCCGAGTGCAGCGGCAGGAAGAGTAAGGAGCAGAATGAGCCCCCGGGAGGGGAAGTCGCAGCACGCCATCTGGAAGGTTCTGCCAGGTCTGGGCAGCTGGCGGGAGGCGGTCTCCCCAGCCGACGGGCCCGGCCGATCACAGAGCCCGGCTTCCAAGCCCCCCAGGCGGGGCCCGTGTCTCCCACCCGATTCCTCCGCTGTCCGTCCGGGACTCTGAGCACAGACGGTAGGCCCTGGGCTTGCGGGCGGGAGGGACGGGGGGCTGCGCGCCTCCTTGAGCAGCATGGACTTGGGTGTGTGGTGGGGGCTGGGGCCACCGCCGCGACGCTTGGCTGTCCCACCGTCGTGAGCATCCTCCAGCTTCCGGCACACGGACACCAGCTTCTTCACTCATGAAAGAAAGGCCCGGCCCCGGGCTCTGTGATGGTGGCCCGCGAGGGACGTGGGGCAGGTCTCGGTGCCCGGAGGACACAGGTGGGTGCACCCGTTTGCAGGGCAGAGGCAAGACCTCCCCAAGAGTGAGTGGCCCGGGAGGGGCAGCACAGGCCCCGGGCTGTCCCCTTTCGGCTGCCGCCGGGGCACTGACGGACTCCCCCTGCCCAGGCTGCCCTCCCCACGCCTCTGGGCTGGGAACCCACGTTTCCCCAAGGACACTGCGGTCCCCGAGCCTGCGCTCCAGGAGTGCCCCCAAGCTCGAGGCCCCACCGTGCCAGGCTGTGCAGGGAGACTCCACCTGTGTTCACACAGTCCCCTGTCGAATGGGACTCTGACCAGGGTCCAGGACAGGACTTTCGACATTCTCTGCTATTTAATTCCTTGATTATGTTTGATTTTATTCACAAAATAATTAGCCTACTAAGCATCTAATTATTGCTAAGGCATGCATTATCGAGATCAGCGAGGCTCCGGGAGATTAGCAAACATCGCTGCCTCTGGCTCGCTCTCTGGATGCAGCCACGTTTGGAAATTAGTTATTTTCTTACAATAAGGCGGCTTCTGATTTATCCGGGTCCTCCGGTCGGCCGGCCGAGCGTTGTTTGTGCCTGGCTACATCTTCCCGCGCCAGTTTCTTTGAAAGACAACAAGGTTTCCAATTCAAAGTCGGCTCAGAAAACAATGACTCCCAGCTCAAGGGCAAAGCCGGCCATAATCCTGAGTAAACAGGGTGAATCTGTTATCTCCCCGCTGCTGGAGATTAGGGAGGCAGCAACCCCTCCATTTATTAAAGGTGCGGGATCCAAGCATCTGAGGCAGATACCGGCCGGGGAAGGCTAATTAGAGAGATGGGCAGATAAACTGGATGCTTTATAATTTATCTAATCATGAAGTCAACTTTGCCCCGGGCGGGCCGTGCGCTCAGGGAGCGATTTCTATCTGGCGTGTGCTCTGCTGATCCGGGAAAGGAAGCTGCTGTAGGCTCACTTCCCCGGCTGGGGCTGGGCGCTCCAGAAAGTTTCTGTCTGTGCCCTGGAGAGAGGGTGTGGCTTTTGCATCAGCCGGACCTCCCAGCGGACCGGTCCTGGTTCCACTGCAGCCTGGGTTGTGACTGTGGGCAGATGACCCTGCCTCTGGGAACCCTGTTTGCCCCCCACCTGCCCCAGGGAGCCCGGCCACACGGCGATGCCCCTGTCCCCACAGGAGACGGGCCCTCCTCCCCCCCTTTTTGGAAGCTTGTGCTGGGTTCCAGCCCACCCAGGAGGTGCTGTCCCCCGGGAGCCGGAGCGGGTCTGTCGGTGAGGCCCCCGCACTCCTACCCTCAAAGCCTTCCCCCAGGTGCCTGTCGAGCTCCCGCTTTGGAGAGTAGGGGTGCTCCGTTCCATCCTGCACAAGGAACATTCCCTCCTGGCCCCTCTACATGGCGGGCACAGCAACGTGCACATTGGCGTGGGGACAGCTTTTCCCCTGAGAAGAAAAATCACTTTGATAGACCTATTTTTGTAATCTGTCAATTGTGTAAAACCCTTTTCAATTTGGGGGGGAAAAAAAGCCAGAGCTCCTAAAAAAATCAATCTAGAGGTGAGGTCTCTTTGGAAAGAAGAATTATCGAGGATTTCCAGATGGTGGCCTTTAAAGGTGCAGCACAGGTCTGGAGTGCTGGAGTGGGGGCGGAAGGATAGGAGGGGGGGCCCGGAGTGTCCCCAGCCAGCCTCCGTGGAGCAGGGGGGTGAGCACACTGACCGGACGTCCACAAGGGACCTTGAAGAACTCATCTCTGAGGCCCCCAGCCTCTCCCACAGACGCTGCTGGAGACAGATTCACGGTGGCCGCTTTATTTGGACCCAAGAAAGGCTGGTGCCATGTGCCCTGGTGGCCCTGGCAGATATGGGGGCAGGGAGCCAGCCACCCCCGTATGCAGACTGATTCTGTGCCCCTTCCTAGGGGGGTCTGGGCCCTCAACACAGGTGGATCCGGGCTAAAACCACATCCGTGCACACCGGGCTCCCTCCCTTCTGCAGGTGACGTCATGGTTGGTGTGTGTTTCCCTCCGGGTTGTGCGTGAGGTACTTTTACTTGGTTTCCAGCCGGGACGTCCCGGGCACAGGATCATCCCTCTCCTCGCTTTCTCTGTGGCCGGCTCGCCCCCTGAGCCCATCCGGGTGGGAACCTCGGGCCCCCCAGTGCTGGGTGAGGGCGTGTGTGCGTGTCTGATGCTCCCTCGGGGGACACTTGGCTGCGTGCCATTAAGGGGGAAGTCTGGGGACAGATCTGTCAGAATCGTTTGAGTCAGGGGTAAGTTAGGGGTCCAACCCCCCAAGGCTCAAGGGAGCAGGGCCTTTGGTGCACCCCCTCCTGGGTCAACGGGGGTGCCACTATGCTGAGCACAGCAGCAGTCGGGGGCTCCAGGCAGAGGGCGTCCGGGGGGTTGGGCTGGAACCGGTGGCCCTGGGCCAGGTCCAGGCACCTAAAGAGGCCGTTGACCAGAGAGCAGATGTCTGAGCACCTGGTAGAAAAGGGGACAGAGGCTGGTGTGTGTGTGTGTGTGTGTGGCGGGAGGCCATCCAGGAGCTCGGGGCAGCCCTGGTGTGGAGGTGGAAAGCCTAATGCTGGGCCTGGGCAAGACCAACCCAGGTGCTGGTACTGGGCACTGAGTGCTGGCATTAGGTACTGGGCACTGAGTGCTGGGCACCAGGCACCAGGTTCTGGGTGCAGGGCGGTGAGACCAATGCTGAGCCCCCAGGTGCCCCTGCTCTGTCTGCTCCGTATGGGGAAGGGGCAGGAGTGGGGAGATCCAGGTGGGCTCGGCCCTCAGGGGCCTGTAGCCAGCAGACAGAGGGATGGGCCACATGCGCTCGGGGCGTGTGCCACCTCCATTCCCGCGGAGCTGAAAGAGTGGAGGGGTCGCCTGAACCGCTGGGGGCGTGGGGTTCTCATGGGGAGCCTGCAGGACACTCCCTGCCAAGCCCCGCGTCCCCGGGGGTGTCAGAGGGCACAGCCGTGTCCCTGCCCCGTCCCCATCCCCGTCCCCGCGCAGCAGAGCCTCGGCCCCTCCCTCCTGTGTGGCACTGAGTAGGACGCTTGGCCTCTCTGTGCCTCTGTGTCCCCGTCGGTGATGGAGGGGGACAGCCATGCCTCTCTTCTTGCGGGACGGGGATGCGAGCATTTACTTATCAGACGGTCCCCCGTGATCGTGGGGCAGAACGAGACAAAGACGGACAGCAGTCTCAACTGTCCAGGAAGTGAAGGGAGAGGAAACAGAAGAAGCCACATCTGTAAGTGGGACGTGTGAGCGGCTGAGGGAGCCGCCGTGGCCACGCGAGACGGTCCACGGATCGGGCAGGCGGATGACCCTGCACTGGGGCAGTCTACACCCGTTCTGCAGACGCTCCGTTAGTCACCCGGCCGCACTGCGGCTGCACCGCGGCTGAGACACAGCGCCGTGCGCACGTGTGAGCGCGAGCCTCGGGCGGGACAGGCCGAGCCGCGCGGGGAGCCCGTCGGGAGGCCGATGCCCGGTTCCTACCCACCCTCTGGGCCCTGCTCGGGTCCGGAGAATCTGGAGAAGCAGCGGGCTCTTCGGACGGCGGGGTCCAGCGTCTGGGTCGCCCTCGCACACAGAGCGCGGAGCGAGACCGCCAGCAGCGGAGGGCGTCACCTTCCCACAGCAGGGCCAGGGCCGCGGAACTGGGGCGGTGGCGGGACCAGAATGCGGGACCCGGGGCCGGCGGTGGCACAGAAGCCCAAGGGCCTGGATGAGGGGGGTCTGGTGCCCCGTCAGGCCTTGCGCTGGACGCCACGCGTGTGTAAATACACGGATGGTGTGTGCACGCACGTGTGATGGGAATTGCACACGCACGCATAGCACAGGTAACACCAGGAAAACGCTTACACACGTCCGCTCCACAAACCCAAGACGACGCTGCTTGATCTCGCCTGACACACGGCTGCCCCGGGACCAGGCTGCAGGGGACGTCGTGAGAGCAGGCCAGCAGCCCCTCTTCTCCGCGGAAAAACACCCCTTCCCTCCGTGCAGAGGGGGCGGCGGCGGGTCCACGCCCTCGGACACCTCGTTCTTGGGGCACAGCGAGCGGGGGCTCCCCGAGGGGGTGTGCGGAGGAAAGTGCTCCCCTCCCTCGGGGCGAGCAGGGCCTGGGGTCCGCGCCCCTCCCCGCCGCCCGCGCCCCCGCACAGCCCCCCCTGAGCGCGGACCCCCGCGCCGACACCCCTCCCGAGCAGCGCGCGCGCACGGCACCCGTTAAGAAATAGCTAACCGATCGCGGTATGAACAATAATATCGAGATTACCGACCATCTGTTTACAGACGCGGGTTAATGTCATTTTCAGTCTGAGGATTTAGCCGCTAATGATGTACAAATTACTGTTTTAAATTCATTTAAAATGGTCCCTCCGTGTGAAGTTAAGCGGCCGCGTTCATGCACGTGGTGGCTCATTTCCGTCACGTGTCCTCCAGCCACAGGGCGAGCCCCGGCCCCGGTCACCCGCGTGAGGACCGCCGAGCGCCGCGGCGTCTTCGCGTGTGAGCCGCAGGCCCCCGGTGACCCGTGCCTCCGTGGCTTTGACGCTTGCCTCCCCCCTCTCGTTTGGCCGCGCGCCCGTGGTCCTCGTGCAACTCTGTGCGCGTGGGCTCCGTGGACGTCTGTCCGGGAGACAGAGCCCCCAGTGCGGATGCACGTCTCCGACTTTAAGAAAGCTCCGCGCTTTGGTCGGAGAGACGCAAACGGGGACCAGCTGCGCCCCAGAAACTGCCCGCCTGCCCGCGCACTCTGTTCACCGTGAGGGTGGCTTCCACCGCCGGGCCGTGAGCGTCGGCATCCGGCAACAGCGGAGAGTTCCTGAAACTCCCGACCTGGGTGTCCGCTGACGATTCAGAGCTGCCGGCCATGCCCTGGGCGCACGCACCGCGGTCCACGGAGGGCTCCCCATGTCGCTCCTCTTTCAGGGAGGAGGTAGGCGCAGGGGTGCGCGCCTCGCCCCGGTCACACACCAGGCAGCTGGGCAGTCAGAGGCCTGGCCCTTTGCCAGCGTGGGCAGCGAGTGGACTTGTGTCCTCCAAAGACCTGTGTCCGCGTCCTGCACCGGGACCCGGCACTCGGCCTCATTGGTACGAAAAGGCTTTGCAGATGCTCTCAGGTCAGCGTGGGGTCGCAGCAGTGACTGGTGACTTAGGACAAGACATAGAGACACGGAGAGGCCAGTGAACATGGAGGCAGACACCGGGGATGAGGCCACAAGCCCAGGGACCCCGGAGCCCCCGGAAATTCGGGAGGAGCCTCCGTGGAGCCACCAGAGCGAGCGCGGCCCCGCAGACACCTCAATCTCAGACTCCGGCTGCAGACCAGGGGACAGTACGTCTCTTTGGTTATGAGTCCCCAGGCTTCCGTCATTTATTTACAGCCCAGGACACTCGGGGTGTCTTCACCCAAGTCCCCGCTGGAGCCTGTGGCCTTGTGGGGAGCATGCACTTCTCCGGGAGCCTCGAGGCACGTGCCCTGGAACACGGAGGACGGGGTGTCCCGGGAGCTGCTGGGGGCACCCCCGTACCAACTCTGGTGGGCGCGGCTTGCCAGCCTCCGGGGTGAGCTGCAGACCAGAGCCTCCCCGGGGCCTCCACTGGCCTCGGTCTCCGCACTCCCTGACCCGCTGTCTGCACCCGTGGATCGTGTCTGACAGTCAGGCCCCCTTGGCCCTCTGGAATCCAGAGGTCCAGGGTCCCTCAGCCCTGGAGCTTCTGTGAGAGCCCCACAGGGTGGGTGAGGACGGTCCTCGATGACCCGGGAAGGTTTCTGCTGCTTGCTCCTCTCTGGGTCTCAGCCTTCGCCTGTCTGCGAGGTCCCGGGTCCTCCCACACCAGGGCCCAGGCTGGCGTGTCCAGGACCGCGGGTGCAAAGTGGGTGACCCGACACAACAGAATCCATCTCCGTGGGGAGCAGACGTCTGAAATCAAGGCTTTGTGGGGCTGTGCTCCCGCCAGGGGCTCCAGGGAGGGTCCTCCCTGCCTCCTGCACCCCCCGGGGCTGCGTGCTCGCCAAGCCTCGCGTGTGTGCCCAGTCTCCCTCTGCCACTCTCTTAGGAGCACACCTGCCATCAGAACAGGGCCCATCCGGGTGATCCAGATGAAGGCTGTCTCCCCAAATCCTTAACTTGACTGCATCGTTTACCATCTAATGACCACATGTAAGGTCACAGTCACAGGCTCCAGCCCTGGGGCAGGGACACACTTTCTGGGGACCACCACCCGGTCGTGGGAGCTGGGGCTGCCTCATGCACCATCCCCAGGCCTGGGCTGCGCTCTGTCTGTGGGATTCTGGGGACCCCGGACATCCGTGCCCCCGGGGGGCCTGCAGACGTGAGGGCGGAGCGGTGTCACAGTGCTCCCCACCGCGTCCAGCCCCTCCTCTCCAGATGCCCTCCCTGCTCCTGTCTCCGATCCCACACACCCCGGAAAGGGCCAGCCTAGCCTGTCCTTCTTTCCTGGACTCTCTGGAACGCCGCTCCCGGTGACCTGGCCCGGCGATCTTGCCTCTCCCCTGTGGCATCCCGCCCCACCCCCGCCGGGGGTAGGAAGGGTCTCTGTGCCCTTCGCAGCCGGCCCCGCACAGGGACGGGCACTCCTGACGGTGGCCCTGCTGACCCGCGGGCGGTGGCCCGAGAGGCTTCAGGCCCCAGCCCCACGCGGTGATGTCTGAGAAACAGCCACGTGGGGCCACACCAAGCCTGTTTCCCTTGCCAGCAGCCGTGGCCAACACTAAAGAGAGCACACGGAGCACAGGGCTGTCCGCGGGGGACTGGCCTGGGCCTCCGAGAGGTGGGCGCTGTCCCTGTCCCCGTGTTCTCTGAAGGGAACCAGGGCGCAGAGAGGCCGTGGCCTTTTCAAGGCCAGGTAAGTGGACGGAGGCGCAACGGGATGGGGCCAGGCAGCCTGATGCCCCTGCCGGCCCCTCAGAAGCCTCCGGAGAACGTTCCGCCATGAGGGGCGACCCCGATCTGTGCTCACCAGAAACGTGGCTTGCGCTGCCCCGTGAGCTCAGAAGCTCCTTCGCACTTGGCCCCTCACCGGGCTCGCCCCAGCCCAGGCCTCCACCCTGCGACCCGCCTCCTGCCGGCTCGGACTCCTCCCTGGGTCCGGGACGTTCCCACCTAGACGTGTCCCTCCCTGGCCTCGGCGCCCCCGCCTTCTCCCCCCCCCCCCCCCTCCGGCTTCAGTGGGCTCCCCCACCCGGGACGTGGCTGCGTCCACTCGGCCCTGATCTTCCCACTTTCCCTGTGTCCCTCTCGCAATGACCCCGGGGCCCCAGCGTGGCAACCACCGTCCCCCCCTCACACGAGGCTGCCTGACCCGGGGCTGGGGCTGGGGGCACATCAGTGACCCCGCCGGCGAACCGTCCAGTGCCCCGTGCAGCCTCCAAGAGCGCCCCCAGGTCTGGCCCGCGGCCGCCTCACCCTCACCCGCCCGCACAAGCAGCCTGAGCGCCGTGGACCCGCCTGCGTAAACCTGCACGACTCGCCGCCAAGGCTACGGACTGGGGGAGCGCACGTGGGCTTCCCTGGGCAGGTCCGGACAGCCCCAGGCCACGCCCCCAGGCCACGCCCCCAGGCCACGCCCCAGGCCACGCCCCCAGGCCACGCCCCCAGGCCACGCCCCCTGGAGGCTGGGGAGAAGCTCATTCCCTGACTCTCCCCACTCGAGAGCTGCGTGTCCCGGCCTCTCCCCACACAGAGGCAGCGTCTGGTTCCGTTTCCTTCTCTTGAGGACCCTCGAGGTCACCGCCCAGATAACCAGGAGGGCCCCCCCCCACCTCCAGGTCCCTGACTCTGTCACACCCACAAAGTGCCTTCGTCCCTGGAAGGTGGCTTTCTCCTGTCCCAGGGACTGAGGACGGGCTGGGGGCACTGCTCAGCCCACCCCCAGGTGCGCTTGCCCCAGGAACCGCCATGCCTGCAGCTCCCAGCACACACGGCCCAGGTCTGCCCATCTCCCGCCTTTGCTCTGTGCCCCAGCGTCCCCTGTCACCTCCCTACCCCCCACTCAGCGAAGTTTACTGAGCTCACACCCCAGGCCGGTGCAATATGAGCCAGCCCTGCTCTCAGCAGGACAGAGGACATGACAGCGCGTGGGGGCAGCTCTGAGGCCACGGGGACCCACGTGGGGGCTGGTGGGGACCCTCGCGGCACAGAGGGTGCAGATCTCAGCAGGACGGAGGATGTGACGGTGTGTGGGGCTCTGTGGGAACCTGGCTGAGGTCGGGACCCAGGGAGCCGTCTGCCTGCCGGCCGTGACCTCTGCACTGAGGGGTCATTCTTGTTTTCTGAGGGGCCACCGCTGGGCAAAACAGGCACAAGGTCCCTAAAGAGAACCTCAGGAAGGCAGGTGCCAGCTGCCCAGGAACGGGGACACGGGGGCTGAGAACGTGGCCGCTGTCACCACACACACCTGGCCTGAGCCTCGGCCGGACCCTGTACCGCGAGACCCCAAGCTGAGCCTCTCAGGTGCTGCTGGGGACGCCTGCCTGCCCGTCGGGTCCCGGGGGCAGGGGAGGGGTGACATGGGGACGGCAGCCGGCAGTCGTGATGATGGTGACGATGATCGTTGCCCTCCGACGAGCGATATCATCGCGTGTCCTCGGGAGAGCACAACCAGGTCTGAATAAATGGAGCGACTTTCTGTAAAAGAAGCTTAAGGAACCCGTCTGGCGCCTGGTTTGCAGACCCTTGGCTTGAATGGTCCCTGGTGGTGGGGACGCGGGTGCCGCCCTGACTCCTGCCCCCCTCACGCCACCTGCTTTCGCCTCCTTTCCTGACCACGTTCAGCGCGTCCCGCATCCCTGAGGTTCTGGAATTTCACGGGACCTGCTTCCGGAGCCGCTCTTGGGTGACCACCTCCTGCCTCCGCATGTCCGACTGGACAGCCCGAGGCCTGCGACCCCCACGCCTTCTTGATTGTTTGATGCCCCCTCCCCCCAGTTTCCTGTTCTCACTGTCCTCAGTTGCCCGTCTCCACACAGACCTTTTCTTTGCTTTCTGTTCGGAGCTGAGTCTCCCCACCTCCGGCTTCTGGCGTGAGGTTTTCTCTCTTCCCTGTTGTCAGAGTTTCCTTCCTGCTCTCTGCGTGTCCTTTGTCTCTGCGTCTCTGTGTGCAGGGAGACCGTCGTCCTCACATAGAGCCTGCATGCGGGGTTCTGTCTGTGGTGCCTGCTCTGCCCCCGTCCCGGCCCCCCCTCCACCCCCAAGAGCCCTCCCCGTTTAACCTCACAGCCCTGTCTTCACGGTCTCCCGCCATCCAAGGACGACGTGCTGGTCGGAGGGCCTGGCAGGTGGGCCTCGTGGGACCCTCGGCCTCGCCCGAGGAAGGTCTCTGCAGACTTTCCCTGGGCCCGACCCGCTCCTGGAGAAGGTGCCAGAGAGGAGAGTGTGGATCCAAATGCCTCTGTCTGGGGCCCCATCAGAACAGGGCTGTGGACTAGCCCCCCTGTGTCTGCTCCACGCCGTCCGGCCCCGGGGGGGGGGGGGGGGGGGGGGGGGGGCCGTTCCCCCGGGCCCCCCCCGCCGCCCCCACACTGTTCTCCCTGCCCCCAGCTGTCCCCATGCCCTCTGGTGTCCCTGGCCGCCTGGCCACCAGGGCCCTCCCCCCACGCCCCGTCTCTAGAGACCACCGTTGGGTGCGGTGCTGAGCTGCAGCGAGGGCGTGGGCTCTGAAGTCCGCCGGAAGGTTCTCCGCCAACCGCTCGCAGTCAGCACCGCCGGCCCAACCCCCACGGGGGCCTCGTGCTTCCAAGTCCAGCCTCTGCTGTGGCTCAAGGAGGCGCCTGCAGGTTCCCTCGGATGCGTTCGGCGAGCCGCCCCGTCTAGGGCTCTCTACTCGTGTGGGTTTGCGCGTTCCTGTTCTGGGACTTCACTCGAGCTCTCGCACAGACAGAAGCCCGTGTCCGGTGGGGCATGAGTCGCCTCCCCGGGCCCGTGTGGTCCCCTGACCCCCAGTCTCTGCTGCCCCCTGCCTCAGTGTCACAGAGGGTCACCCGGGCCCTCAGGGACGCAGCCCAGGTGACCCCAGGGGCACCCAGGGACCATTCAACTGCAGGTGGTCAGTTCTGGCCGTGTCCATGAGAGGAAGGGTGTCCCCCCACTTCCTGGAGGGGGAACAGGGCCGCACCATATGGAGCAGAGGGCACGGGCGCTGACCAAATGTTTACTGTGGCCTGTGCACAAGGGGGGCCGCGCCCGTGGGAAGCGGGAGCCGCGTCTCTGTGCAAACAGCAGGAAAGCCGATCTGCAAAGACACTCAGGACACAGATGCCCCACTTAGCACCTCCGTCGGCGGCCTGTGCTCCCCATGCCTCTGAGCACGTCCGAGCCTCGGGGGAACCTGGCAGGCCGGCCCGGAGGGGCCCGTGGGAGGGGGCCGAGCCCAGGAGCCTTCCTGGTGCCAGGGCCTCTGGGCTGCCAGGCCGGAAAGGGCCCCGCGCCCACGCCAGCCGGCAGCCCGGACCTGCCTCGGGGTAGGAGAAGGAAGCCCCCCCGGGGCCGCCAGCACCCCTGCACGGGGGTTGCTCGCTCCTGTGCTTCCCGGCCAAAGCAGAGGGGCCGGCCCGCCATGGTGGGTGGGAGAGGGAGGCCGCTGACAGACAGAGCCGCAGGCCCCAGGCCTCACACCAGCCCCAGGACGGCCGCCTCACCACTGCTCACCACCCGCGGCCACATGCGCCATGAACACACGGATCTCGTTGTGCCAAGAAACAGTCACAATGGCGGGTTTGGGCTGGCCGTGCCACCAGATGCCTCCAGGGGGGCCCCGTGCTCTCCGTGAGCCAGGCAGGTGCACAGACTGGCAGGTGCATGTGGGTGCAGAAGCGGGGACGCCGTCTGGCCCCCTGTCCCCCGCTCCGGCCTGGTCTCTGCTGCTTAGGGACCTGCCCGCCCCCCATCTCCCGTGTCCGGGAAGCACTCACCTGCCTCTGCATGTGACCGCCACGGCCCTGCCATGCCCGGCGCTCTCGAGGGCTCGGAAGGACAGGCACGTGGCCCTGGGCTGAGCTGCCCGTCGGTGCCCACGGCAGGAGGGCCGTGGCGACCATGGGGAGGACGGAGGACGGCCTCCAGGAGCTGGCTCTGGGCTCTCGCTGTGAATCTGAGCGAGCCGTCTCGTGGAAGCCTGAGGGAACGTCCCATTAGGACGGGCTCACGGGAAGCACAGGGGTGGGAGGGGAAGGGAGCGTCCAGTGTCGCCCGGACGTCGGGACCCGAGCGGAGGGGAAACGGCCCTGCGCGTCACCCCTGGGCCGAGGGCCGAGGCCCTGCGCACTCCAAGCTGGGGCTGGCTTTCTTGCTGTTATCTCATAAAGGCCGTCCTGTCTGGGGCGGATGAGGGCCAGCTCCCCGGACGCCGAGGGTCCGTGGCCGTGGCATTCGTGCCCAGGTGCTCGGGGTGGGCACGGGACATGTAGACACGGCGGGCGGCTACGTCCACCCCACGCCAGCCACACCAGCGTCAAAGCAGAGACCCCACGTGTCGGTCTGACGGCTTTCCAAAAGGCGGCCTATCTTACCGCAGAAAACCGTGGTCAAGTCACGCCGTGGCGAACCATGATCATTTTATGAATGTGAACCGTTAGGAGTCTTGTGACTTTCCAACACCAAGCGGGACCCGCCTTCCTCCCGGCTACTCAGCCCTGGGGCCACAGGTGACGCGGTCCTGCCTCCGTGAGGGGTGACGGTGGGTGGGGGGCAGCGGGCAGACACCCGGCCGGGCCTCTCTGCGGTGCAACCGGCCTCACTAGGGAAGGGGCTCCAGACTGCGAACGAGAGCCGAGGGGCCTGGGCAGACAGCGCCCGGGCAGGGGGCCCGAAGCAGGTTTCTCCAGACACCACGTAAACTCACAGCTCCTCCCTGTGGCCAGGCCTCCCTCTTGAGCCCCAGATCCTTCTCCAGAGCAGGAGGGACACAGCCACGTGCCTCATGGGAGCTGGCAGGTGGTGGAGGGACGACCCGCTTCGAGACAGGAGCCTCCAGGCGTGGGCGTCACCGGGCCACGGGAGCACCTTCCTGTGCCCCACGACCTCCGTGCTTACATCTGCACACCAGGCTGTTGGGCCGGGGGCACAAGTGCTCTCAGATGCCGGGTCCCTGCCCGCCTCTCCCTCGGCAGGACGACCCATGTGCTGTGTGCCCAGGGCACAAGCTTGGGGGGAGCCGGTGCAGGGAGCCCGGATCCCGAGGCCAGAGAAGCATCAGCTGTTGCTTCCGGGGTTCCAGTAGCCAACTGGCCCAGGTGCCTGGCACCTGCCTCCATCCCTAGGAACCCTTTAGTCCCTGCTCATGGGATGCAGAGATGCTTTATGGGGTACAAGGAGGCAACACTCCCCAGATGGCCTCTCCTTCACTGACCGAGGCCCGGCACCCTCCTGCACCTTCCCGAGTTCAGGCTCGTTCAGCATAGGGTGATGCAGACGGGGCCTCGGGACCTGTCGCCCCAGTGACGCGGGTAAGGACACTCCCAGACGCTGCCGTGTCCACTGGTGACCAGAGACAAGAACTTTGCAGGGCCAGGGTCAGCCCTGGGCGCTCTGCCAGGCGGCTTTGCTGAGCCCCTTTGCACGGCTGGGGTCACGGGTCCCCCGGGGACTGCCCACCCCATTTCCACACGTGTCTCATCCTCCGGGGGACCAGAAGTTTCTGGTGGGGCAAAGGAAACCCCTGGACAGGCTCAGCACAGTGCCCCCCTTGCTGTTGGCTCAGCACCAGGACCCCCATGCTCTCGGCTGACCACCGGCCCCCCCTGTGCTGTCCGCCCGCACCTGGTACACAATGAGGTCACACATTGGGGGGTGAGGAGTTGGGGGACACGGGGGTGGGCGGTGAGCAGGACTCCAGTGCCCAGCAAAGCACAAGGTCAGCAGAGAGTGAATGTTGCCATGAACACGTTGCCTGCTTGGCCGGCTCCTACCTGCGGGGGACACGGGCTGGATGGGGTCGTCCTCGGGGGCTGAGGCAGGACCCCGGGGCCAAGTCTGGGGGCAGCTCCTCCCTGAGAGTTTCGGGGCTGGGGCACCAGGAGGGGCGGTCTCTGGCCCATCCCCATGCGCCACGCTGGCCCAAGGGCTGTGTGTCCTCCCCCCCGGGTGCCTCAATCCTGCGCTCACTGTTATTTACGCATTTGGGGAAGGATGGAGACTGGTCTGTGTTGCTCAGCAAAAACAGCATTATTTTGGCACAGAGGGAAGTCCTACCTAAAAATATTACCATGAAGAAAGCGTAAGTTATTCCTCTAATGTATTCAGAACGTCCTCGCCTGGCGTGCGAATCCGTGTGGCTCTTAATAATTTCCTGCCTGTCTGGCGTCGGTACACATGTGATATTGATTTTTCTCACCAAGTGTAAGAAACATACATTCAAGGGGCGCCTGGGTGGCGCAGTCGGTTGAGCGTCCGACTTCGGCCAGGTCACGATCTCGCGGTCCGTGAGTTCGAGCCCCGCGTCGGGCTCTGGGCTGACGGCTCGGAGCCTGGAGCCTGTTTCCGATTCTGTGTCTCCCTCTCTCTCTGCCCCTCCCCCGTTCATGCTCTGTCTCTCTCTGCCCCAAAAATAAATAAACGTTGAAAAAAAAAATTAAAAAAAAAAAAGAAATATACATTCTATTCACTCTTTAAGAAATCCCGGCTCCCACGGGCTGCCGGTTTACGCCACGTGTGGCACTGGGCGGAGAGCTCGACGGGGTCCGCGGAGGCACGGGCCCGTCCCGCCGTTGCTGACGGTTCCACCCCCGCGGGAGGTCCCGCGGTGCAGGCGTCTGGTGTCCAGGAGGGGATGGCCCCCCGGCGGGGACAGCGCAACGATTCCGGGGGCCACAGCGGATGCCCCGTCTGCACTGCTGAGGTCGTCACGCCTCTGAGGCCTGGCGTCGGCCGCCTCAGGGCCGCTTGCTGTGTGACACGGGACCCTCGTGCGCCGCGGCCCCGGGGCAGGTGGCCCTGTGTGCGGGGGCTGCTGGGAGCCCAGGGACCCGGGGCTGTGACACACGGATCGCTTCCACCCCCTAGAGGCTGGCTCCTACTCGCCGGCTCCGGACCAGGCCCTGGAGACATCGAAGCTCGGGGAGCGGCCGGGGTGCCCTGCCGGCTGTGAACCCCAACGCTGTGGTCCGGGGAGCCCCTCGTGGCCTCACGCTGCCCGGCAAGACCCTGACCTTGTCCGGACCTGCCCACGCGACCTCCGAACGCCGACAAACCTCTCTTGATTCGAGGGAAGATCTCTGTCTTCTAAGAGCTTGAAATAGTGCAGAGCACGGCACTGAGCACAACACAACAGGGCACACACACACACGCACGCACACACACGCACACACACACGCACACACATGCACGCGCGCGCACACACACACACACACAGAACACCCCCCTGGCCCTGCAGGCTCCTGGTTTCCGCATCTGCCCAGCCCCACTGCAGGGAGCCCCCGGAGCCCCTCGTCACTTGTACCCAGCCGACTGCCCTCCTGGCCTGGCCTGGGGCCTCCCCACCGGGGCGTCTGGTCCCTCTGAGGGCCACGTCCACAGCAGTGTGTCATCCCCTCCCCCTCTCTGTCCCCCTGGACCCTGGCCGTGCCCCCTGCCCCTCGCCCTTCCCCCCCTGAGCTGTGGTTCTGGGACAGTGGCTGTGAGGGGTCCCCTGATGGAAAACCAACCCCCCCCCCCGGCTGCATGTGGACAGAAGATGGGGACAGGGTGGGAGACCGGCCCTCGGTGGCCAAGAGGATGGGACTTCGCATCACAGAGCAGCATCGTGGACCCACCCGGGACTTAGTGCCTCAGCTCACTCACCAAACAGCCAGGATGACAGGACTACCGTTAACCTGTTTCAGATGCAGACAGGAAACCATGGGGACGGGATGGTTGAGGGGATGCTGAGCCCTGGTGAGAGCTGGCCGCTGTCCCGGGAGCTCGCCTTCCGGGCTCACCCACGGTCTCAGGTCGCTCGGGCTCGTGGGAACGGAAAGAACCGACAGTTTGTCTCAGACGAGATGCCAGTGTCCTGCAGGGAGGGCAGGACAGACGGACAGAGGCCACTGTGCCCTGGGCACAGTCGGCGGAAGGGCCGGCGCCCTCGGGAAAGGCTGAAGGGTCCCCATGCATGTGCATCCTCCCCCTGCGGGGTGGCCAGCCCAGGGGGGCAGGGCGGACGAGGCCCAGGGGTGCGGGCAGCTCCTGGCCAGCCGGGTCCTCGGTCCCTGGGATCTGTGTGTCCTCCCATCAGCCTTGTCCAGGGAAGACGTGCGCCCAGGGTGTCCACTGTCCCCGCCCCGGGCGCCGTGGGTCTGTGGCTCGCACAAGAGGAGGAGGAGTGGAGCAAGTGTCCATGGCACGGGGTGGGCTGTCCTCACCGGTCCCCATGGCACCCCGGTGGTGGGCGGGCAAGCAGACGCCAACTTTTCCTATTTCGTCTCATTTCATCATGCGCACCCTCCCAGGATGCGAGTGCCACGCAGGCAGACACGTTCGCTCTCCCTGGGAAACTTCTCGCTAAATCCCTCCTGAATTCAGAGAGGGGGCAGGCGCCCCGCAGTGGTCGTGGGAGCCCGCATTCGCGCCTTCTCCTGGGGCCGGCCGGCGTGGCCTCGAGACGGTGCGGGACGATTAGAAACCCGCAGCCGCCGTGTGTCAGACACTCATGGGACCCGTGGCTGGTGGCGCCCGCCTGGGCCTGGGGCTCCGGCCTGTCGGCGGCCCCGGGGGCCCTGAGCTACGAGCCTCCGGTCTCCATGGCCGTCACGGTGATGGGCTGAGGGCTCGCTCCAGGGGGGCAACGCCAGGGGCCGTGGCCGTTCGGCCAGACCGCTCTCTTGTTTAAAAGAGGTAGAGAAGACGGGACATCTGACCCTGGCCACACCCTCCGCGGTGTGGGGCTCGGCCAGCCCCCTTCCTGTGCGGGTGGAGACTCCGAGACCCAGTCGGCTCGGTCCCACCATGGGTGGAGCTGCCGCATCACAACAGTGAACAGACAAGGCTGTGGAGCCATCCGGGTGGAGTCCTCATGACGTGACGGGCACCGTGTCCCCTCCCTACACACCCAGTCCCTTCCGTATAGCCCCTGGGAGAATCCACGCTTCCTTTTGTTGTATTTTTTTAATGTATATTTATCTTTGAGAGAGAGAGAGAGAGAGAGCACGTGAGCATGAGCGGGGGAGGGGCAGAGAGAGAGGGAGGCACAGAATCCGAAGCAGGCTCCAGGCTCCGAGCTGTCAGCACAGAGCCCGACGCGGGGCTCGAACCCACGAACCGCATGATCGTGACCTGAGCCGAAGCCGGACGCTTAACCAACTGAGCCCCCCAGGCGCCCCTTGTAAAATTTTTTTAATTTATTTATCTTGAGAGAAAGACAGAGCGAGAGAGAGCCAGTGAATGTCAGCGGGGAGGGGCAGAGAGGATCGCATGCAGACTCCCGGCACCGCGAGCAAGGAGCCTGACTCAGGGCTTGAACCCACGAAACGAGATCATGACCTGAGTGAAAGTCGAACGCTTCCCTGACGGAGCCCCCCGGGCGCCCCGCCCCGCTTCTTGCCATCAAAGCACGGCGGTACCAGCGGGTCAGAGACCCCCTCCCGCCCCCCGCCAGACACACACGCACCTGATGTCCTTTATCCTGAAGGAAAGGCTCCGAAGGCGGATTCTGGGTCACAGGGAACACGCCTCCTGAATATTCAGCCGTGTCCCGATTGCTTCCCACCGGCGTCGCTACAGCTCCCGTCTCGGCCGCCACCGTCGGGACGTCCTGTTGTCCCGCACCCTCCCTGACGGGTTTGGATGTCGCCCTTCCAACAGGGGCAAGAGGGACGCATCCAGGAGCAGAATTCTTCGGAATCTTTATAAAACAAGCAAGAGTCTGTGTGGCCCGCGGGGTTCCTCTCCTCCCAACTGCCTGTTTCCCCGCTCACGCCGTTCAGTCCCGTCCCGCTGTCGGGAGGAGGCCCGTCCGTCTGCCGGACCGCTTCCTCCGTGTGGACGCTCGCTCTGCATGGCCAGGCGTGTGACAAACAGATCGACCTGGGCCCCAGCTTGTCCTCTGGGCCCCTGGACAGACGTGCCGGGCGTCCACCCTCGCGAAGCTCCGAGCCGTGAAACGCGTCTAGATTCCATAACCCCGCTTCCCGCTGCTTTCTCCAAACTCACACGAGTGCCCCTCCGAATTTTCTTCTAAACTTCCTGTGGTTTACGTTTAGATGTTGAGCTACCCCGAATTTATTATAACCCTGAGGGGAGAATGCTGGTTTCATCCCGGATGGTTGGCCTCTCGGCTTCGTGCCGACACAATGAACACTTCCCTCTCTGTGGAATAAAGATCCCACGGTGGCCGGGATTCCGGGCAGGAGCGGTTCCGCGTGGACTCTCTCTGTTGCTCACGTCTGTGCACTGACCCCGGGGCCAGAGCCCCGCGTCCCGATTGTGGCTGCTCGATGCCGAGCTGTGATACGTGGGTGGGTGCCTTTTCCCTCGCTGTGTCTCCGGATGTTCTGGGACGAGCGGTGGTGCCTCCGTGGGAATTGTGTCCTACCGTTGCAGGTGTCAGAGAGCCCCCTTGATTCTACCTGGGACGGTTTTCTATTCGTACATTCGTGAAATAAACAATAAACCCGCAAAGCTAAATGCGACAACCCCCCGGGGAGCGAATCACATCTTTGTTGAGTTTTCCTAGTGGAGCCAAAGTGCCCTGTGTTGACTCGGGTCTCCCCTGGTCTCACCAGGACAATTTATATTCATCACCTCGTGGGGCCTGCACCTTTCTCGTTCAAGTACTACGAGATCTGAGTCGCTGATGACATCTTTGCCTGGCGGAATATTGTCCGTTTCCTTGTGGAACAGCCAGCAGCTGGCACGAAAAGAAAAAAAAAAAAAGCTACTAATTGACTAATTGTGATTGATTTACTTTGTATCCAACTGCCCCCCAAGTCACATTCTGCTGGAATCACGAGCTTACTCTGTGCGATCTCCAAGGGGAGGCGTGTCTGTCCGTAGGCTTCTGCGCGTGGTTTTGGCAGATGCCGACTCTCCCCAGAGCCTCTGGCCCGGAATCCCCGAACTGCGCACGACGTAAACGAAGGCGCCCAGCACCTCTGTGTGTGCGCGCCCGCGAGCATGCGTGAGATGCATCCACACTCACACACACCGTGGAAGAGTGCCACTGACGGCAGGCAGGTCCTCCCGTGCCCAAATCCCCCTACCTTCACAGCCCGGGGAAAGTGACAGGGGGCCTGGCGGCCAGAGCGGACCCGGGTCGTGCAGCGGAGGCATCTGGGAGCACGTTCAGAAACCCCGGAGTCGACCCCTCGTAACGGCAAGGCCTCCCAGCAGGCAGGTGGGGGTGACTGAGTGGGCAGCTTAAAGGACAGGATGTGCTCACAGGTGCTCAGGCTCATTTTGTTCCGGACGGTTGCACCCCTGGTCGTCCTGCCCGACCACCTACTTGACCAGGAGGGATGCAGGGCGTCCGGCCCCCTGACATCGACGGCCGAAATGAGAACTTCCTTTGGAAGCAACTGGAGATGTATGAATGCCAAGGAGGCGCATTCCTTTCGACTCAGAAGCCCCGGAGAGGCCGCCATCCCATCGGGGGCTGCGCGGGCGTCTGCCCTCCAGGGCTCCTCGGCCATCTGGCCGTGCTCGGCCACACCTGCCCCTCCTCCTCCAGCCTCGGCTGCGTCCTGGGCGCCGCTCCCCCTCCCGCCCCCTCCGTCCCGCACCTGCTCCGTCCTCTTCCCAGAGGCGCATCCCAGGCCCCTCTCCCTGGCTCCCTCCGTCAGCTGCGCCCTGCAGGTGTGTGGACCCCAGAGTTGCACAGTGTTCAGCGTGGTGCACTGATTGTGGGTCTGGGTCGATCTCCTGGCTCGTTAGCCCCTGGGCTTGCACTTGGGCCCCGTCTTGTGCTCCCCCTTGCTTTGTTGTTCGAGCCCCTGCAGGTCACCCCGTGCCCGGTGAGCAGCGCCCAGCGAGTGGGGGCCCGGAGGAGGGGGGGCAGCGCGACTCTGGGGAAGGCGGAGGGAACAGGGCTGCGTTGGGATGTTACCGAGGTGTCCCCCACCCCGGCCTGGGTGGGGGGCGCTCTCTGGGAGAGCAGGGTGGAGGCGGTGGTGTTTCAGGAAGGGGGAGCTCTGTGAGAGAGAGAACTCGCTGGGTGGCCCCGTGAAGGCCCCCCGGTGGCTCCGGGCCCCTGCCTCTCCCTGAGACAGGGCCGGGGCTCCGGTGTCCTGAGGGATGCTCCTTGCCGCGGCCCTTTCCCAGACAGCGTTTCCTCCCGCCGAGCAGGGAGCAGGGGCTCCGGTGAAGTGCTCACAGACCCCGTCCTCAGAAGCCACGTTGACACAGCAGTTCGGAGCCATGACTTTGCGTTATCCAGAAGGCTCAGGCCCAGCTGCTGGCAGGGGCGGCCTTTGTCTCCCTGCAAAGGTTAGCATCCGCGTGACCTTCCGCTAACAAAGGACCGTCCTCTCGAAGCCCCTCCCGGACAGCAGACGCGCACACACGCAGTCCTTGCCACACTGGCTGTGTGGGACGGGCGCCGCGGCGTGACCCCAAGGTGGAGCACACGCACCGTCACGGGGCCCCCTGATCGGCCGCCCAAATGCCAGTCTCACCTGGGAGGGGAAGAAAGGTCTTTGTGATGACCAGCAAAGCCCGAAGGCCCGGAGGCAAGGTCGCTGTCCCGAGCTGACCCCCTGGGCCGGCCGCACCGGGATGCAGGGCCCACGGGGGCCGCCCTCTGTGACCGGCAGACAGCGCAGGCCGCACGGCGGGACGAGGAGGCCGCCAGGAGGCCCGGATTCCCACCTGCCTTCACCGCGGTGGCTTTGGGGTTCGTGAGTCTCCTCGGCCCTTAGTTTCACCTCTTGTGGGACAGGAGCATCTCTAGCTTTGGGGCGATTACAGCTGACCTATGTGACATCTCGACAGGTCGGGGGCCTTCCTTCGTTTCCGCTGACGGGGCGCTCGCCTCTTTCTGCCCGGCTCCCCCTCCCCGGGCCGCAAAGTGCTGGGCACTGGGGTCTCAGCCCCGCTCCTGCCCCGGCTCAGCCGTGTCCTGCCCCGCCCGTTGCCCTCGTCTGCCGCCTCTGGCCTTCCCAGCTCTCCGGGTCGCAAGGCCTCGCGAATGTCCCCGATCGTGGGGTGTGGGTGCGTGCCAGCAGCCCCGACTCCAACGTCCTGGGGGCATCGGATCCTTGCTCCGGCCCGAGCGCATTCCCAGCTTCAGCCTCATGGAGGTCGGAGTCTGGAAGGTGAGCTGAGCGGGAGCCACACAGAAGGTTCTAGAACGACCACTGGGTGCAGGTTTGGCCTTGAATCCATTTCCCCGTGGAATCTTCTGCTCTGGCCTCTGTGAACACTTGCCCTCAGTTCAGCCTTGCCGATTTCTGCCACTCTCTCTACCTCCAGGGGCCCGGGGTGAGTTCCCACTGCAGAATCCGGCCCCCGTCAGGCCCCGTCTGCCTCCTTCTGCCCGGAGCAGCGTCCTGTCCTGTCTCTTCTTTCCATTCCGTCCTGCGTTTAACTTGACGTCAGGAGTCACGGGAAGTGCCGGGACAGAAGCTCTCTCGGGGCCTCCACTGCCTGCCCTGTGTCTGCAGCCCCAACACCCGGCCCTCAGGCCCCCGTGGGCACAGGTGCCATGCCCGGACCCAAGGCACCCCCATCGCTCAGTCCAGGACCAAGGGCTTGAAGCTTAGTTAAATCAAATGAAAAAGAACTGGAAGCCTGAGTCGGCGGCCCCCAGGGAGATGGTCTGACACAGGGCCCCGGGCTCGGCCCGGCTTACGGGCGGCAGAAGGTCCCACAGGCCCAGAGGCGTTCCTTCCCTGTCCCGACAGGTGGGTCGTGGTCGCCAGGCCCCAGGTCGGGAGGCGCCAGAGGCTAGTGGACATCGGGCTGGTGTCTGCCCCGGGGTGAGCCCAGGTTTCCGGCCAAGCCGCTGGGGACAGAGTGGGCACCTTGTGCAGAGGACAGAGGGCCAGGAAGGGACGAGGGGAGGCCCTCTCCTTTGTGGACCGTCCCCTGCCTGCCAGGATGCCTCTGGAAAAGGCCAGGGTCTCTCAGGACACGGCCACCCCGCTCTGAGCAGAGCCCTGTGTCCGGACCCTGAATCCAAGTCCGTGGAAGAACATTCCAGGGCTTCACCTCACGCTAACATGCCCTCCGCGCACCCCTAAGTGACAGCGTCCTTCACGTCCAACCCACTGGCCAACCACTGAGCATCTCAGGACAGACTCAGTCACGCCTTCCTTTGCTCTCCACCTGCTGTCTCGGCCGGATATCCCACACAGACACCTCCTCCCGGAAGCATTCTTGGATGTGGAAGGCTGGGGCCATGCGTGCCTCTGGGCTACGGTAGAGTCTGAGTGGGAAGCGTCAGCACCCTTCAAGCACGTCCCGTGAGGTGTGTGTGCTGCCCTTACTATAGTTTCTGCATCACAGACAAGGACACCGAGGGTCCTGGAGGCACACAGCTGCCCGAGGCCGGTCGGGATCGAGACGGGGAGGCCCTCACACCCAGGTCCTTGCGGCTTAGAGGCCCCCGGGGTGCCCCTGCTTCAACCGAGCGGAGGCCGGGACAGGGATGGAAGGCTGGCCGCAGGATCCCCTGTTCCCCGGTCTCTCTGCGGGTCCCGGGCATGTGCCCTGTGTCTCCCATCATCAGGGAGGCAGAGGGGACTTGTCTCTTTTGGTTTCCTGACAGGCAGAGGATTGTCTGGATTATGAATATCAGCTCGGCGGTGACAGGTGACGGACGCCTCGGTATTGACCTTGCCGAGAAAGGGTGCAAAAATAGAAAGTTCAATACTCTCTATTCTAACTGACAGTTAAAAATCCAATAAATCTTCCTCTTGCCAGACACCTGTAGGTAATCAAGCTGAATAAATTCCCTCAGATTCCTTGCAGACAGGCCCGGTGTTTACGCGTAAAGCTATCAGCCCCGGCTGCAAGGGACCGATTTGCCAGACTCGAGAGAATGACCCCTTTGGAGAGCAGACAAAGGCTGCACAATCCCAGGCTGTTTTGACAGAAGCGAGAAGCGAGGCAAAGGCGGAAAGAAAATCCCACGCGTCTCCCCTCGTCCCCAGCCCGGAGGCCGCGGGGCCTCCATCGTGGACGTCGGGGGTTGAGAACTCGGTCCGCCAGCGCGTCTCTGTCCGCGCACGGGCAGCGCGAGAGGTGACGGGACCCAGGATGGAAGCAGACCATCGCAAGGACCGAATGAAACTTCGGTGGAATGAGAGGAAATAATAAACACGTGACGGAAACACAAGAAGGAATGTTAGAGAGAAGAGTGAGAACATCCACAACAGGACAAGTATTTGGGTTGTCATAAAGGCAGTGACGAGTTATTTTCTCTTGAGAAGCAAAGATTCCCGCGTTCAAAGTGACGCTAACACAGGGCTCTACACACCGCGGGAGCCGTGGATCGCGGCCAAGGGCGCGTGGAAACATAAAGAGAACGCGCAGGAGGGAATCAGACGTAGACCCGCCGTGGGAAGGCGGGCGTGGGCCACCCACAGTCCACTCGCAGGAGCACAAAGAATGGTGGCCGGCGTCCCGTGCACCCGCTCGCTTCGTCCCTGGCCCCACGGCCCCCCGCAGGAACGGGGTGGCCCCCACGCTGTGGGCAGGGGGTCCGGGGCCTTGCGGGAGGCGGCTGGGGAAGGGGCAGGTCCGTGCGGGAACCAGCCGTGGTCTATTCACGTTCAGAGTAATGTCGTCAGTTAAAAAAGACCGAACTGGATGCTCAGACACAGACCAGGGTGAACCCCAAAGGCGCACCTGCAGCAGAAAAGCAGGAGAGGCCATGTTGCAAAAGGACGCACACAGTGTACCTCGAATGTAAGTTTTTATTTTTTATTTTGTTTCATTTATTGACATGTTTTAATGTCTATTTCTGACAGAGAGGGAGACACAGAATCCGAAGCAGGCTCCGGGCTCCGAGCTGTCGGCACAGGGCCCGACGCGGGGCTCGAACCCACGGACCGTGACCTGAGCCGAAATCGAGAGTCGGATACTTTGCCAGCCGAGCCACCCAGGTGCCCCGAATGTAAAATTTTAAAACAGAACAAATTTGTTGACACCTACGGAAATAGGTATTTGTGGGGAAGATTTAAAAACGCAGGGAAGGGGCGCCTGGGTGGCGCAGTCGGTTAAGCGTCCGACTTCAGCCAGGTCACGATCTCGCGGTCCGTGAGTTCGAGCCCCGCGTCGGGGTCTGGGCTGATGGCTCAGAGCCTGGAGCCTGTTTCCGATTCTGTGTCTCCCTCTCTCTCTGCCCCTCGCCCGTTCATGCTCTGTCTCTCTCTGTCCCAAAAATAAATAAACGTTGAAAAAAAAAATTTTTTTTAAAAACGCAGGGAAAACACACACTCCGATCTTCGGTCGCCTCCCTGCGGGGAGCATCGAAGGACGCTCTCAGAGGAGGACCCGGTGATGGCGTCCGCGACCTGGGCGCCCCCTCCAGGTGCACGTTGTTGTCAACTACTCGAGGCGACACCTGGCGGCCTCCGGTCGAGAGGGGGAGCCCCGCATGTGTTCGGGCCCAGTCTCTTTGCTCCGGCCTCACACACCCCCTCCCCAAGTGCGCCCCACAGCCCGGCCCCTTCTCCTCCGGAGCCCCTTGCTTGGACAGGTCGCTGAGGGCCAGCGGCATTCAGGAGGCCGCCCCTGGCAGCTGCACGGCCGGGGCGGGGGCCTTAGCGCCTGAAACCGAGGCCTCCGTTTTCTGACTTGCCCGAGTCCATGAGAAACCCGGGAGACGCGAAGCCGCCTCACACGTATTGGGTCAGCGGCACGGACCTGCAGACAGGAACCTGAGGGAATGAAAACAGGGCGTGATGAACCGTCCTGCGGCCTGGAACACAGCGCGGGGGTGGGCGAAGGGCGACTTTGAGAACCGCGGCAGCTTTTGGACCCACTGCGGGGGACGGAGGAGGCCCGGGCGGCCTGGGGCAGGGCTAGACCGCCCCTGCAGGCTGCGGCTGTGTGAGGACACAGCTGGGGGGCGGGGGGGACAGGCCAGGGGGACTCTCAGCAGGTGCTGCCCAGGTGAGGAGGCCTGGAGACACAGTGGTCGATCTCTGCTTCCTTTCTCCCCCGCCGTGCCCTCGCCGGGAAATCCTCAGGCCCCTCCTGGGCTGTCACCCGAAGGCCTGCAGGACACGTGAGGGCTGGCGCCCCATTTCTGCCCCCCGGTTTGTGCTCCTCGGAGTAATGACAGGGAGGCTCTGGGGGGGGGGGTTGTTTCTGGGACAGGGAAGGGGACGAGACCTCCAGGCGAACACATGGGGCCCAGCCCCTGGGGCTGTGGCCGGGACTCTGTCCAGCATCCGCCTGGACGGCACCACGGGCCGGGGCGGCTGGGACGGGGGGATTCTGAGCAGCGTGAGCCCCCCCGAAGCCGGGCCCAAAGGCTACAGGGCCAAGGGACCAGCCGCTTGCTGTGTGGTCACAGAGCTGGCATGTGCCGTGTCACAGGGCCTCAGCAAGACCCAGCCAGCCTCCGTGTCCCTCCACCAAGTGTGGCCGAGGGCTGACCCAGGTGAGTAAAGCCAACGCATTCTGGACGTCCCCTGGCTTCGGGGCCTCCTCGCAGCCTGGACGTCCACCTGCAGGGACCAGAGGCCGGAGGACTGATGGGCTTTCCCGCTCTCCAGGGGCCTCACCCAGAAGGAACCCAGTGTCTGGACCCCCTCAGTGAGCCACCCTTCTGGGCAGCACCGGGGACCGAGTGCCAGCCACGCTTCCCCGCTGCCTCTCCTTAGGGGCCTGGGGACCCTGGGGACCCTGGGGACTGGCCACCCTTCCCCCTCTCCCTCTCGGTGGGGACAACCGGGCACATGTCAGACCTGCCAGGGCTGGCCTTCCGAACCTCCCTCCGTCTGGGACCCCGACGTCCAGTCGTGTGACGCAGGGGGCAGATTCGTGTTCGAGGTGGGAGCCGGGTCCTCTACAGACCGTGTTAACGGGTTTCCTTACTTCTCGTCGGACTTACTTTGCGTTGAATTCCATTCTTGAATCTTACAATTAATTGTTTTACACGTTTATTGTTGGAATTGCAAACGACACCTCAAAGCGACCAGACAGGTCCCTGTTAAGGAGGCGGGTCCCCGCTCCACGAGGTGGGGGGTACTGCGTGTAGCGAGCGGTGCTGGGACTCGAGTCACTACACGGCTGGGGTTTCTGGTCTGAAACACGAGCTTCTGCTCAGCTGGTGGACATCGTGTGGACGAGCCAGCGTGGGGCCGGGTGTGCGGACAGGATCCCTGCAGCTGTGAGACTGTAACCGGCCCCCGACAGCCGTGCCGAGGGGGGTTTGGGGCCCTCTCGCGCTCTGTGGGGTTTGTCCACGCAGCCCGGGGGTCCCCTCTGTGGTCTTCACCCCGCCCCTCGTCCCGTCACACCGCCCTCCACTGTCCCGACCAGACCCAGGGCGGCCTAGCCTAGAGAGGAAGCACCATGCAGACTGGATTTCATGGGGGGGGGGGGGGGCCCGGGTAGGGTACGCGAACACACACACATACACAGGGACACACACACGGACAGACACACACACAAACACGCACAGAGACATGCGTAGTCATACACACACAGGCACAGGTGCACACACATACACACACTCACACACACTTGCACACACGCGCGCAACTTCACGAGGGGCGTCAGGCTGGAAGACAGCCCTCGGCGTGTGGAGGGCAGAGCTTCTCTCCGAGACCCACCTGCCCCCGGTTAGGCCCCTCACGTCTGCCCTGTGGCCACAAGCCCCAGCACACGGAGGTCTGGAGCGTCCTCTGCGGGACCTGGGTTCTGCTGGGCTGTGGCACCATCAGGTGACGCGAGCCACGTTTGCTCCGCGCAAGGACACGGCTGGGGAACCTGTTTCCCGGGACCCAGGCCGGCAGCAGCTGCGGCCCGGAGTCTCTCGGCGGGTGTGGGAGGGGGTGGGGGGAGGGGGGGCTCATTAGCAGGAGGTGGCGGCCCCCTGGGACCTGGCCCGCTGCCTCCAGGGCACGGGAATGGCAGGCAGATTTCTATGTTTGTTACTACTTTTCTGGTCCCGGCTTTGGCTCCTACACAGAATTTGGCTGTCGGATTCTTTTCTTTTAAAAGACTTTATTCCATTCTTACATGTTAAGCGACTCGAAATTTGATTTTCATTTTGTCATTCGCGTGTCACTGACCCGCACACGTTCCACGAGATCCCAGGGCAGCGCTGGCCGCAGTCAGAGGTTTGCAGCCCTGAATTTAACATCACTTAGCGCAGGGGCTGTGAGTGCAGGGCGTGCCGCTGCCTCGGGGACCACCAGCGAGCCCCCCTCTGGAGCTGGGACGCGGGGGCCATCGGGGTGGGCGCCCGCGGGGTCTGCCTCCCGGGAAGGCTGGCGAGCGAGGGGCCCGCGGGCACAGCGGTGACACAAGCTAGTCGGACAGAGAAGTGCGTGCCTCCCCAACCTGTCTGCTCATCCACCTGTTCCTCCATCATTCTGCAAATACTGAGAGACAAGCGGGCTCAGGGCAGAGCAAACCCCCGTCTGGGGACCCTCCCATCTGGGGATGCTCTCGTCCGGGGCGGGACTGAGGATCTGAGCAAATGAGGCCAATTCAGCCCAGCTGGGGGTGGCTAAAGGCAGAAATGAAGCCACGTCGGGGCACAGGGGTCACTGGCACGGGAGACACAGGGCGGGAGGCTCTCTGCATGGCAGTTGCTTGCAGCTGGGGTGTAGGGAGCAGGAGCGACGGTGCTGGGGGAGCGCTCGCGGACCCACAGGAGCCTTGGAGGGAGCGAGGGCCCCGCCGGCCTCTGAGCGCCCAGGATCCTGAGGAGCCAGCACTCGGACCCAGCACAGTTTGCGACCCTCTTAACCCGTCGGACACCCGGCGAGTGTGGGGGGTGATGATGCCACAGAGCCTGCTGCGGTGAATGAGGCACCAGTCCCGGCAGCCACAGCTGAGCCCTGGTCCAGCCCTGCTGCCTGGACGCACAGGAGGACGCCCCAGCGCCCCTGACCGGAGCCCCGAGGGAGAAGCGACACCACGCGGGAGGGCCTCCTGGGACCACCACGACTAGGACAGAAGGCAGCCCCTCAGGGGCCCCCACGTCGGCAGGGCAGGAACCCCGTGGCCCCGTGCAGACCGTTGAGGAGACAGGTGAATGTGCGGAGGGCCAGACGCACCTCGTGGCTTCAAACCTCACCCAGAGGCGGGTGGCATGTTGGCAGGTTTGGTGGGGGCCCTGAGCTCAGCGTCGGGGTCGCACCTCTGCGGCTTTCGGCCCGCAGCCCGCCCATCCTGGGCTGCCGCCAACGTGTCCCCAACGAGCCAAAGGCTCAGGACCAAGGGCCACCCAAGACGTATCAGTTCCACCTTGAGATGGCGGCCTCTGAGCTGAACCCTCACCGGCCTTCTGTTCGCCCGTAAGGAAGAGGGCTCTCCCAAGGGCGGTGAAAACAACCTGGGGCCCTCGTCCTGCCCAAATGCCAACCAGTATGGTTGAGGAGAAGTTGTTCAGAACGGTGTGGCGGGCCCCCCCTCGTGCCCTCAGGAGGCGGCCCCTCATTTCTCGGCTCTGCCGTCCCCGGAGGTCTCGTGGGCACAAAAGGGCGGCCGCGCCTTCGGCATTGCGTGGTCCTTCCAGGCGGGAAGGGCAAAGGGCAGAGGGAAGAGCTGACCCGTCTGTTTCCTCTGAAAGCTCTTCTCTGAGGATTCAGCGGCCCCGTGGCCGCATCCCGGTGCGGACGGCTCACGTGGCCGCTGACCCCGTAGGGCTTTGCTCCCGTGTCCGTTGGGTGGCTGGTTGGCGTGCAGTGGGGCTCAGAAGAAGAAGGTGCGTGTGGGGTGGACGGACGGTTTCCCCACGGCCTCTAGGCGGTGAGGGCCTCCGCCCCGTGGACGCCTTGAGCCGGGGCGGCCGGTGACGTGGCATGTTGGTGGCCCCGGCCGAGCGGCTCCCGGGGGCGCCCTCGGGGCTCTGCCGCGGCCCCCTGTCAGCCGTGAGCTCCTCCTCCACGGAGCCCGGGTCTCTCGTGATGAGGGCTCGTGATACTCGAGCTGAAACCCGTCCACGTGCTCAGACGAACCCCTAATTTCGCATTAACCCGGCGCCTGGTGCTTGATTTATGTTAGTGCTTATGGTAATTGTTTCTAAAATTTCTTTAAGATAAAGGGGACGGAGAGTACACGGTGGCAAAATGCAATTGACAGAAAGTGCTTATTATGTAATTACGGGCGCTTTAATATGCATATTTTCTCTGCGGTTGGTAGCCACTCGATACATAATTACTGAATTTTTAAGAAGAATATTATCTCCGGAGCCTTCTGTCCGCTGACAAGAGGGAAGGGCTCTCGGCGGAGCGTGCTGAACGCGCTTTCAAGGTGGTCTGCGAGGGCAGAGCGGGAGGCGGCCGAGGTCCCCGGGGCTTGCGGGCAGCGAATGTGCCCTGGTTCCCCGAACCTGTGCCGTGGAGGGGGCGCCCGGAGACGGTGGGAGCGGCGATGGCCCGGGGGACAGGTCCTCGGAGCTAAAGAGCCGTCCGTGGGTGCAGGGAAAGGAGGACGAGACCCGTGGCAAAGCAGGGTCACCTGCAGGTCTGGGCCGGTTCTGCAGAGGCCGACGCTCCGTCCCACCGTCAGGGGCCCGACACGGAGCCAGAGACGCCCAGAATCCCATGCACACACACGCGCGCAGGTTTTAGGGGTTCAGAAGCAAAAATAGTGACGCTCTAGGAAAGCCCCCCTTCTCCCTCTCCCTGGGGAACAGCCCCCCTCCAGCACCTCACCTGACGACAGCCAGGACCCTCGACTCCGGGCATCGCTTCCTTCCCGGGGATCGGCTCACACTCCACCTCCAGGGCCACAACACCTGGCACCCTGTGCTTGGAGGCGAGCACGTGCTGCCTCCTGATAGTAGGGCAGGGGGGGCCAGCACCACAGTCCGAGCACCTGCCTGGCGGGCGATCACCATACAGGATCCCCAAGGGCCAGTGCGCAGGAGCAGGGCAGGCTGGGGGACAGGACAGTCTGGGGGGACAGGACAGACTGGGAGGGACAAGACAGGCTGGGGGACAGGACAGACTGGGGGGACAGGACAGGCTGGGGGATAAGACAGACTGGGGGACAGGACTGGCTGGGGGACAGGACAGGCTTGGAGACAGGACAGGCTGGGGACAGGACAGGCTGGGGCACAGGACAGGCTGGGAGACAAGACAGACTGGGGGACAGGACTGGCTGGGGCACAGGACAGTCTTGGAGACAGGACAGGCTGGGGACAGGACAGGTTGGGGGACAAGACAGGCTTAGAGACAGGATAGGCTGGGGGACAGGACTGGCCTGGGACAGGACAGGTTTGGAGACAGGACAGACTGGAAGGGACAAGACAGGCTGGGGACAGGACAGGCTGGGGACAGGACAGGCTGGGGGATAAGACAGGCTGGAACAGGACAGGCTGGGGACAGGACAGGAGGGGACAGGAGAGGAGGGAGTGGCGGGACCTTCACCCTAATACGGCTGAGTGGTCGAGACCTGTGTCCTGCGTCCAGGCCCCTCCAGCCCACGCTCGTGTGCCCTGCCCCAGCTTGGAGTCACTCGGCCGTGTATGTGTGCTGGAGGAGGGTCAGGGCGGCCGGGCAGGTGCACAGCCTGGGCCATGTGTGTCCCCTGCCTGCACAGGGCAGGTCTCTCCTGTGGGGGCCAAGGGGCCCAAGGCCTCTGGCCTCCACCCGAGGGGGGGGCCTCCCGGGGCTCTGGTGTCTGCTGTTTGCCCTGGATGGAGGGAGGCGCGGGACGACACCAGATGTGGAGCCCGAGGTCACCGGGGCTGAGGAGGGAAATGTGAGTCTGTCAGGGACGGGACTCGGCTGCACACGCGTCACTCGGACGCCCCGGCATCGACAGCGAAGAGGGCTCCTGGCCCAGCGCAAAGTGCTCACTTTGAGTTGGGATCGATTTCAACAGACACGGTGTTTCTATCTTGGGGGGGCCCTCCCCTCCCTCTAGGACACCCCGCACTGGCCACCGCCCTGAAGGGACTCACCGAGCAAACGTCCAGTCGCTGCTCGTGGCCGGGCCTCTGCTGGACGCACGGGGCATGATGATGCCTCCTCAGGGGGCCCCCGGGATTCCTGCCACATAGAACAGGAAGCCCCCCCGCCCCCCGTGCCCTGAGCTCCGACCTCCGGGGGGACAGGGTGTGGGCGCGAGGAACCTTATCTCCTCTCCCTCCTGGAAGGACGGGTGGGTCCCCCTCAGATGACCTGCTGGCCACTGCATTTGGACGTGTGGCATCCCTACTTCCTCCTGGCCAGGACCCTGGGGTCCCTGGAGACGCGGCAGGTCTCCAGGTGGCCAGAGCTGGCCGCGGGCACAGTGTGGCTTCTCCCAGGCTGAGGCGCTATTGGAATCGTCTCCTCCGGTCCGCAGGGCAGTCTCCCCGCACTGAGTGTGGGGCGTGAGGGTGGCCAGGCCAGCCCCGGGGACGCCCGGGCACAGGTGTGTGCTTGGGGAGACCCGGCCTCTCCTCCCCCGGGGGCAGGTGCTCCGTGGGCTCCGTGCTGGGGTCCCCGCTGGAGCAGGCGCAGAAGCGTCCTGTTCTCAGGAGTTATTACCAAGGGAAGTCGACGACCCGCCCCACAGGCGATGGCCGGGGACGCGGGGTCGGCGTGGCCGGGGCGGCGCGCGGGGTCCGCGAAGGCAGCCCGAGAGCCGCCCGGGGATGACAGTCGACTGGGCGCGTGCTCGTTTTGGGCGTGCTGAACGAACCGACAAACGAGCAAACTGCAGATTCTCTGGTTCCCCCTGCTGCGTCTGGCACAGTCACAGGCGGCCTGTCGCCGGGACTATTTCGGGCCCGAGTGGACGGGGGACAGAGACACGTCCTCCGGCCACGTCCCCAGCCCGCCGAGCACTCCCAGACGCTGCCCCGTCTTTGTCCCCATGTCCCTGGGACCGGGGACTTATCCACGCACACTGAGTATCAGGGTCAGTATTTTTAGATGTGATTCTTTAATTTTTGAAAACCCTCCAAAGAGATTTCAGTGACGGTTACATATTTGATAAATATAAATAAATTTAAGAGCTATAAAAATAAACTTCTGTGAGAACTCTCTGTTCTATTTCCCGTCTCCCAGGAAGCCCACCCACACCCAGGAGGGAGAGGCGGGCTCGGGCACTGCCGTCCTGACGCGGACGCAACGCGGTTCACTCGCGGCCCCGAGGCGGGGGAGGAGGGTGGCGTGGAGAAGGTGGATGGAGCCAACGCGGGATGGCCAAACCCCCTCCTGTGCCCCAGGCCTGCACGACACCCTCGGGTCAAGGCCCCGGGGCCGATCGTGCCTGGACGACGGTTCTCTGAAGCAGCTTAGGCGCAAGCCCCCGGAGGCGAGGCTAGGACCTGGACGCCGGGGTGGCCGTGGCCCGTCCAGAAAGGCCGAGCTGCCACGGTGCACCTGCAGGATGCTCGGCCCTGCAGGCAGACAGGTCGCTGGCCGACTCTGCTCTCGGGAACCTGACAAGACGCGGACGGTTGCCCTGCATGGTGGTGAGGGTTGGGCACCGCTCGAGGGCTCCCAGGTGGCACCTGGAGCTTTTTGTCGGAGCGCAGACCTCTAAGCAGGTGCTCGCTTCCTGACAGAGGAAACATGGCACGTGCAAATGTCCTGAGGCGGGGTGTGTGTGGGAGGAGGCGACTGTGGGGTGCAGGGCTAGGCCAAGGGGATCCAGAAGGCAACGGGGAGCCACTGTGTCAGGGCGACCTGTATCCGGCCCCCAAAGGGTCCTTTCTGGAAACAAGCTCCCTCCTCCTCCCCTCCACATGCTGCCCGCCCTCAGAGCACCACCGTCCCTCCAGCGGCCACAACAGAAATCTAGAATTTTCCTGGTACCTCCAGCCAGGACCCCTCTACAGACAGCAGCTGCCCTTCGGCTCCTGTCCTAGCAGGCCACCCCGTCCTTCCGGCCGTGACCCAGAGTCCCCCTGAGTCTCCCGTCTCTCCTGCCCTTGAGCTGGGCTCCGGGCCCCCGCTCCCAGCCTGGCTCCCACACACCTAGTCACACCCGCCTCTGCCCCGAATCAGCACCCCTCTCGCCTTCTGGTCATTGAGGCCGAGGCTTCCTCCTCCAAGGAGCCCTCCCGGGTGGATGATGCCTGGCCACCCCACAGTCTTCCTGGAACAGCTGCCATCATGAGCCCATAAGAACCAGCTTCCCTGGACACTCAGCACAGACCCGGGCAGGGCTGACCCAGAGCGGGTGGTGAGCGGGCGGGTGGACACGTGTTGTCACCGTGGAACAAGGAGCACGGTGGTCCCACCAGCTCTGGGTGGTGTGATGGGCGGCGTCTGCTGCTCTAAGGGGACACGGGCTGGGGGCCGTAAGCCTCATCACCTCTGACCGTCCCGGAGGCCGGAAACCCAAGGCCCGGGTGCCTCAGTGTCCCGAGCGGACCCTCCTCTTGGCTCTCCCCGGGCCTTCACGTGGCTGCAGCGGGGAGGGCGCTCCCCGGGATCCCTTGTATACGGACCCTGACCCCCCTCCTGGGGCTCGGCCCTCACGCCCCGCCAGCCTCCTGGGGCCCCACCTCCAGGCACCGTCCTGCTGGGAGCCGCGATCGACCACGTGGATTCTGGGGAGGCCGCCATTCAGTCCGTGGCAGTGGTCTGAACGATACACGTTTTTCGTGGGGTGACAGTGAACTCCAGACATTTTTATCCCAAACGTCCATGCATACATTTAGCAAATTAAATATTGAAATCACTGAATGCACAAAGCCTCCCGTGGTCATGGTGCCCATTTTGCACAAAGCACATTTGTCCAAAGGGGGCGTCCTGGGGCACGCGGGCGGGGCAGACAGACGGACGGCTGTGTGGCAGGAAACCTGCAGGTGGGAGCGTCTCCAGCCTGCCCTGAAGCTTGGACCAGCGAAGACACAGGCTTTTTGACCTCTGACTCTGTGCGGGCCCCTGGCGCCCCGTGGGATGAAGGGAGCCCCGCGGGGTTCCTGGGGCCCCTTGGGGTGGACCCCCCTGCTTCAGAGGCTTGGAGGTCGGGAACCCTAGTCCTCTGCCCGAAGCTGTTGGCCTCTCTCTGTGGTTTTCAGCAGCCGCCTGAGGACACACACAGCCCTGTGGTCAACGCGTGTCCCCCTCTGGGACAGTCACGGTCTGGTCCGCGGGCTCGGGGGGAAGCGGGCTGCACCTGCCTCGGCCTCCAAGCCCCCCGGAGGCCGGGCTGGCCCGGGGAGGCCCAGCAGGGCCGGGAGAGGGGACAGGCCGCCCGCCCACCTGTCTCTCTGTTCCCTCCGAGCCCCGGGCGACTCCGTTTAAAACCGTTTTGGCCTCGTCCCTCCGTGATCTCCAGTGTGGGGGGAACGTGCCTGGGAGACAGCAGAGCCTCTGGATGCCTCCTGTCCTTTCTGTGTCTGGACCCAGCCTCAGTCAAGGTGTCGTTGTGTGTGTTCCCTGGGCCTAATTCATCCCAGGGCTGGAAGGCCCCAGCCGTCAACGTCACCGGTTTGTTTGGGGTTCGAGAAGTTCAGCAGGTGTCACCGTCAACAGACATCCTGACCGCCAGCCTCTCCATCGGGTGGCTGTTGGCTTTTACTCTGTGAGGCTCCTGTGTGGAGGGCAGCTCATGGGCAGACGCACCTGCCTGACCCCCCCAGGGAGGGGCACGTTTCAGCTGCCAAGGGTGCTGTCGCAGAACCGTGCTGGGGCTCCTGACCTTTGCACGCACACTCACCCACGTGCGACCCAGAGCACCGTCCCGGGGCGTGAGTCATGGGCTCCTGCCGTTCACCCTGGGGCTCTCGTCCAGAGGGGCCCGGATGGAGACAACGTAGCAAATGTGCAGAGCTAGCTGGGGAGGAGGTAGGGCCACAGACGGAAATGATGCAGGCGGGGAGGAGGGCAGGTGTGAGGGGCATACACCGGGGCTGGGGTTCGGGCGGCTCCAGAGGGACGGCCGCCCAGGACGGCAACCGGAGGAGGCGCCGTGTGACCGTGTGCACGGCGGGAGGGCATCTCTCCGTGCTTGCACACCGGCACAAGCACGCCGGCGGCGAGCATGCACGCACACACGTACACAGGGAACAAGTGCATACGTGTGTCAGCCAGGGGTCTCCAGAGAAACGGAGCCAAGAGGAGACGCAGACGTGTTTGTTTGTTGATCGCAGGAATCGGCTCACGGGATCGCGGAGGCTGACACGTCCCAGGACCCGCCGTCTGCGCGCCGGGGACCCAGGACAGCCGACCGCACCCTCCATCTGACAGCGGGGTTCCGAGGCCTGGGAGGAGCCAGCGAGGGCGCCCGGGTCCAGGTGGGGAGCACGAGCTCCGGTCCTTGCTCCTCTGCCTGTTTGCTCCGCTCGGGCCTCGCGGGGCCGGATGAGCCCCCGTGGGGGGTGACCTGTTGGACCCAGGGCTCCCCCATGTGTTCATGCCCCCCGGCAATGCCCCGCAGACACCCCCCAGAGCCACGTCTAACCAGAACCGGGCACCCTGGGCCCCGTCCATTTGACACATTAAAAATCATTGCAGCACATGCATGCACACACATGTGCACACCCCACGTGTACACACAAAGGCATACGCGCGTAGGCACACCTGCAGGTACACACACACACATCTGTACACCCACACGGGTGCACACCGGCACACACCTGCACACTCACGCACACATGTGCACACACATGTACATGCCTGCACACTCGCACACCTGCACACACTCAGACACATCTGCACACCCACACGTGTCCACACGTTCATATGGGCACACACCTTCACGTGCACAAAGCGTGCACACCCACACACCTGCACACGTACGCACTCGCACACGTGCACACACGCATGATGAAGTGTGAGCCACGAAGCGTCCAGATCTGCTCTCGGTTCTGTGTGCCAGCCTTGTCGCCCCCAGGTCAGGCTGGGCAATGACGGGACCCTCTGAGGTGACGACGGGGCACCAGAGGTCTCTATTTAGTACGGAAGCAGCACCTCATCTGACCTTTCTAGAAATGAAATGTTTCAAACCTGGAGAAAAGTAACATACCAACAGTCATTTCCTTCTCCTCAGACGTAGTCAGTTTTTAAATATTTGCATTCAATATTTTCCTAAGAAACCCGTACACGGCGGCTGAGTCCTTGCCCGTCTCCCTGAGAGCCCCGTGCTCCACCTCGAGGCCCCCCCCCCCCCGCCCAGGGACCAAGGTTGTCTGGAAGTGAACGTGTCTCCTGCCCCCTCCCCGAGTTCGAATCTTCAGACACGTGGGG
>NW_024412413.1:1518320-1523481 GCF_014898765.1 Herpailurus yagouaroundi | reverse complement strand
CCTCCCCCCTCCCCGAGTTCGAATCTTCAGACACGTGGGGCACCTTGCAAGGTGTTAGGAGTTAGGTTTTGTGTGCTTTCAGAACAGATAAAGGGTTTTGTCCTGTACATCTCGTCCTACACTTTGCTTTTTAAGAAATTCAACTGCATTTGAGATTTATAAAAATTGTCACAGGGGCGCCCGAGTGGCTCAATCGGTTAAGCGTCCGACTTCGGCTCAGGTCACGATCCCGCGGTCCGTGAGTCCGAGCCCCGCGTCGGGCTCTGTGCCGACAGCTCGGAGCCTGGAGCCCGCTTCGGGTTCTGTGTCCCCCTCTCTCTCTGCCCCTCCCCTGCTCCTGCTCTGTCTCTCTCTGTCTCTCAAAAATGAATAAACATTAAAAACAATTTATAAAAACAATAGTTACACGTTCTTGAAGCTCGTTTGTTTTAGCTTCTGTAGAATCCCTCCCTTGAGCCACAAACCACGTTCGGACTGGTTTCTCTCTTCTCGGTGACAACCTCCCGGGACACGTCCCTCCACCCACAGGAGCCGGACACGGTCCCCGCGTTTCCACGACATTGCCGCCTGCTCCGGGCCGGCGGGTCCGCGGGGCACCCCATCTCCCTCGCCAACGCCGGCCGACCCGAGGCTGCGCCCCGCGCTGATCCCGGGGTGTGACACGGCATGTTTTTACACTTTTAATTCGCTTGCCTGACAGCGGGGCCGAGCACTGCCTGTGTGCGGGATCCGTCTCCTTCCCTCCCCGCTCGGGTCCCTGCTGAGGATTCCGGCTTTTGCTCCATAGCTGACGGGCTCCTTTGCGTGTGGAGAAGAGTCTACGTCTCTTCCTCGTGTCTTTCAACGTCTCCACGGAGGCCTGCGTTTTCTTGGTCCGCAGGGCATGCCGTGCGGTTCAGGAGTTTTGTTTTCAATGCCTTCACTGTTATCAGTTTTTATTTTTCAGACTGACGTCTTTTGTCATAAAGGCAGCGTCTGTAGTTTCCTCCACGACGCGTAAGGTTTTCTTTTTCACATTCAGGTGATGCATCCGCCCTTTCTGGAAGGCGGGGGCCCAGCTGAGCCGCCGGCGGGAGCCCGTGCACGTGGCCTCTGGCGTGGCCGGGCCTCCCGTCCCCGCGGTCGCCTCGGGCTCTGAGTCGGGGCCCCCCAGGTGCTCACAAGCTGGGTCCCCTTCTCTGGAGCGGCCGTGGCTTCTGTTTCCCCGGCCGCACAGAGCGCCAGGCCCCGGGGGCCCAAGGGGGGGTCGGAGAAATCGCCACGCGGACTTTTAACATTTTTTTTACCTTCCCCCTGCTTCTCTTCCTCTGAGCTGGCACGCTCCGCCTGTGTGGCTTGTCCGCGTTCCTGGCTTGAGGACGCAGCTCGGGGGCAGAGCTGTGCCCGCCCTGATCAGTCTCCAGCCGGGCCCCGCAGCCCGTCCCCGAGCCCACGAGAGACCCGGCCCCCCTCTTCCCGCCACCGGGAGTGAGTGAGTGGCTGTGGTCACCTGCCTGCCGTGTTTCTCATCTGGGGACTCCGCTCGTCCTACCCCAAACGCCATGACTTTCCTGTGGTCCCGCGTCCCCGCTGCGTTTTCACAGGGCCCTCGGTCGGGACGGGAGCTCTGCAGAAACCACAGGCCAGCACTTCTGCTACTGTAGGAGAATCTCCCCGCGAATGGTTATAGGAAAAGCCGGTTTTAAAAACCCAAACACGAGGCTCCTGGGTGGCTCAGTCGGTGAAGCATCTGACTCTTGGCTTCGGCTCGGGTTACGATCTCACGGTTTATGAGTTCGAGCCCCACGTCGGGCTCTGCGCTGACATCGTGCAGCCTGCCTGAGATTCTCTCTCGCTGTCTCTCTCTGCCCCTCCCCTGCTTGCTCTCTCTCTCTCCCTCAAAATAAATAAACTTAAAAGAACTTTTTTAATAGACAATTAAATACATAAACAAACAGATAAACGTGTATCTGAACAGAAAGGAAAACCTCTACAGCAAGCGTCCTCCCGGGAGGCCTCGGAAGGACCGGCCGTTCCTGGGAAGCGGGTGCCAGGAGGAAGGCCGTCGGCCTGCCTAGCGTTTTAGGCGAAATCTCACGTGCAGAACCACAGAACGGGAACATTCCAAGCCCGTGTTTTCAACTATCTCAACGACATCGTGATCAGGACAGACTTAACGTTTGGCCCAGGGCCCCCGGGACCTTAGCCGACTGTGAAAATAGCTCCTAGTCAGAAAACAAATGATGCAGGTTGGATCAGAGAAAGTGCTTCAGTGTCTGTTGTGCGGTTTAAACCCATCCTATGCCTGCATGTCACCAGCTCCCCAGGCCCGGGAGACCGGCAGGGAGAGGTCCTGGGCAGGGAGAGCGCAGAGGCCAGGCCCCCGGGCGCCCGGCCCGACGCAGGCCGGACCGGAACACGAGCCCACTTCCAACGTCTCAGATACATTGGGAGGAGCTGACCCGCCACCTCTCACGAAGCCGGTCCTGACCCCCTTCTGAGGGACCACCGAGGACCAGGGCAGCGGCTTACGTTCGGACGCAGCCCGGGCTTCGTCCGTGGGAACAGCACCGGCGTGTGGGGTCTGTGGTTTTGTGCAGCCTAAAGCGCACCCGGAGGTCACGGGGGGGGGGCCCGTGCTTCTCCCAGACCGCACGCGGACAGGTGGACCCGCCAGCCGCCGGCCACCCCCCAGCCCAGGGCAGCCCCCACACCTGCCCCGCTGTGTTGACGGGTCAAATAATGAACGAAGACACACGCACGAGTGGTGTGGACCCCAAGGAGGGCGGCCAGTGCTCTCCGTGTGGCCGGAGACGTTTTAGTGGAATGGTAAATGTGCTCGCGCGTCCGACGGCGGGGGACGGAGTGCGTTTGCTAGGTCCCTGTGCATGCTCATTATCGGATACTAATCTTTCAAAACACTATTTTAATTATGCAATATTAATGCTCACAGGAAAATTCAGAGAACAATTTAACGGGACCTATGCGCACACACGGAGATTAAGCTCCTGCTAATACTTCCCGTATTTGCACCGGTCCAGCCTCCGGCAAAGCTCCCCCCTGCCCCGAGTGCCCCTCTCTTTTCCGGAGGGACGGTTGCTGTGCAGGACTGTTTCCCATTCCCACACTTCCCCACGCATTTTAAGTCGTGTGCCTGTGGCTAGAAGGGACATCTCCTGCTTTGCTGGCATTTGCTATTTACGTGGACGGCAGACTGTCAGATTTAATCCCTGCGACTTCTTTTTCTTCGTCTTTATCGCTCCAGATTACTGCTTCCAATGTTAGCCAGGCGGGTCCATGTGGACCTGGTTCCTTTTCCTTCAGCTCACATCCGCTGCCCCAACTACCCGACTCGCTGTCCCGCTTCCCGGCCAGGGGCGCCGCGTGGTCTCGGCTGTCCCCCGTGCTCCTCACGTGCGGGGGTGACGCACTGGGGCTCCCCCTGAGGGCCGTCGCCTACTGCTCTGAGTGCAGGTGCAGGCGGACTTCGCTCCGGGAGGCGTCGCCCAGCTGCCCGCAAAGCCCCAGACCCGCGCAGCCTCGGTCGCCCTGCAAGCCGGCCCCCCGCCAGGCGCCGTCCAGCCCCGCGTCTCCCCGTGACGAGCGGGCGTCTCCCGACCTGGTGACTGGCCACGCGGGGCTTTCCTCCCTGGTCTGCTTGGTCCTCGTCCGTCCACGTTCCCGGCGTGCTCGGTCTTTTCTTACCGATCTTCAGGAATTCCTTTCGTATTCAGGCCAACCCGTCCCTGGTCTTCGCATCACAGGTGGCGGCTGCCCGTCAGAAGCCGACATTGTCGCTTCGCGGACGGCATCTTCGTCCTCCGGGCGCGGTGCAGGTCATCCAACCAAATCAGCCAGATATCCTCCTTGTGGTTCGTGCTTATCGGGCTTTGTCCAGGAGACTCCCCCTCCTCGGTCCCGAAATAGCCACCTAGACTTTTTTCTACACTTACAGTTGTGTTTCTTCACCCGTTTGCATGATTGATGGGTCTGATGTGGCATCACACATTTGTGAGCCGTGCAAGGAGGAGGCTTGGAGCACTCCTTTTCTCCATCCACACACACGGACAGACACTCACCACACACGCACCCGCACGCGGACACACACGCAATCAGAAACTGCTCGTCTCAGGACAGTTCACAGCCCCCACCTTCCGAGCCGCGACGCTCTGCCGTGGAAGGAACTTGGCCTCCGAGCAGGTGACCTGGGGCCTCAGCTCCGTACCCGCGGTCGACCCGCCCGTGATCTGCCACCAGCACAGTGATTTTCTAAGAAACCCGAGGTCTTCTTTGTCCTTTTGCCGTCGATGGTGTATTTTCGCCCCTGACTTTTCCCGAGTAAAGTGAGCATCTGCTTCCCCAAATTCACTGGGATGTTTACCAGAATTTGGGACACTTGTCGATTCATCTGGGAAGAAAGGCAATGTTTCCGGTACTGCTCCACGAAACCATTTATTTGGGTTTATTCCCTAAGGTTTTTGCAAAACTCTTTGCTCCTTTTTTGGACGTGTCACTGGGAGAAGTAGAGATTCCCTTTCTAAGATAGGTTCTATTTTCAAGTTACATTTCCTATTGCTGTGGCTGGTCCGTGGGACATCGCTGATCTTTGTCTGTTAATTTGCATCCTGAAGTCGGGAGGATTTGCTCACTGCGCCTTCGCGAGCACCTATCGAGCGCCGGCCACGTGGGATGCGCGACTGAGGCCACCGGGAAACCCTGTGGAGCAAACGGGTGCTGACACCCCAGTGCAGGGGCTCCGAAGGGTGCATGAATGGACACGTGAGCAAACGAGCCGTGTTGGTTTTGATTCTTTTCCTGGAACTCTGGGGCGGAAGGCTAAGATGTGTCCAGTGACTTTCTAAGCCTTCCGTGCCTCGTCTCTCTCGCTTGTCCTACTGAACTGGCTACTCTTCGCGCACAGTGCTAGGAAACGTGGTTTCGGCTGATGGTCCTCATTTGTACTCGATTTAGAAAACGTTCCTAACGCTTCTCGTGAGATGGCGCACCCACAGTGAGCTCAGGACGAGTCGACCAGGAGACCTCGTGCTCTTTGCTGGAGTCCCAACAGGAGGTCAAATTGTATCAAATACTTTCCTGAGCAGAAGGAGGACAGAGAGTGGCTGTACCTGTTGGTCTCTTAAACCGGAAGCACAGGCTTTGTGGCTGGAGCTTCGACAGAAGG
>NW_024412413.1:1503143-1513320 GCF_014898765.1 Herpailurus yagouaroundi | reverse complement strand
GCGGGGCTCGAACTCACGGACCGCGAGATCGTGACCTGGCTGAAGTCGGACGCTTAACCGACTGCGCCACCCAGGCGCCCCTAAAACATTCTTATATTCTTGGGGTTAAAGCCTTTTCTGAATATTCTGGTACTTTTATACACTCCGACATTTGGTTTGATTATATTTTATTTGTGAATTTTTGAATTTATGCTCATAAGTAAATGGAATGTCTTTCTTTCTTGTGTAACTGAAATCCAAATTAAAATTTTTTTAATTTATTTATTTTGAGAGAGAGAGAGAGTGTGTGTGAGCCAGAGAGGGGCAGAGAGAGGGGGGGAGAGAGGGAAAATCCCAAGCAGGCTCCTTGCTGTCAGCAAGGACCCCAACGCGGGGCTTGAACCCATGAACCACGAGATCACGACCTGAGCCAAAGTCGGAGGCTCAGCCGACTGAGACGCCCAGGCACCCCATGAAATCCCATTTTTGATATCAAGGATATAATAGCTTCATAAAAATCTTGAGAATATTTCCATCTTTTCTAATTTCCTAAAACTTGGTATAGAATGGAAATGTTCTGTTCCTTGAGAGGGAACTTGCGAGGGTGTGTGTGTGTGTGTGTGTGTGTGTGTGTGTGTGTGTGTGTTTGCTTGTTGGCTGGAAGGCAGAAATGCCAGTGGACTTTAAAACATTTTTTTAGATTTCCTAACAGTTTTAAATTTATGTACTTAGTCAAAATCTGTCTAAAAAATGGTTTTGGAAGATGCAGTTTAGAGGATCCCCTCTGATTAAGTTTTTAAATTACCATGTTAAAGTTGTTCACGGCACTATCTTATTTTTAAACCCCTATTTTATTTGCTCTGATGGATTTATTTACTGTTTTAAGGGTGCTGGCCACTCCTGCCCCCCCCTTCCCCGAAGGCAGGGAGTGGGGCCCCTCTGACATCCCGGTCAGGCAGCGGCTTCTGGTGCCCAGGATTGTCTCTATGATATCTTCGTTTACTGTTTCATTAAACCACAAACCTGTGTATTTTCTGCTCACCCGTTTTTCTAGGTCTATTTGTTACTCTCTAATGTTTTAAGCAAACAATATTTTTCTGACTTTCTAATACATATGGTTTTAGGTGATGTAACATATATTATATACATATATTAAAGCTTAACGTTGGCGATTAGGTTTCGCACTAAGAGTCCTTCTTACGCATCACATTCTTCCTCCCTGCTCTTTGATGGATTAGACTTGTCTGCTGACTGAGACACTGGGCATCATTTCTATTCTTTAAGCAACTGTTCCTAAATCGTGTAATATCTTTACCAAATCCAACAGAGTCTAAATTTATGGAGTAGCTGTAAGTCCCTCTAAAAGAATACAAGAAAACATACAAAATGTTAATTCTGACAATCTCCTTCCCTTTTTGTAGAATTTGCGTGTTGGGGTTTCGTGGGGGGGCCCCATAAATAATATGCTTCTGTCCCACGCAGGAGCTGAACCGATTCCAAAAGCAGAAAATTAAGAGAAACGCTGGGGGAAAGCCACGACAAAGTGAGGGTGACGTGGGTGGGTGTCGGGGGGGGGGAGGCGACAGGGACGACGGAGAAGGAACCCGGGGGAGGACACCCCGCTCTGGAGGTCGCCCCAGGAAGGCTTCCTGAGAACCACCTTGTCCCAGCACAGACCCGGACACCGGCCGTCAGACGGGACGGGAGGGCGGGGCCCCTGTGGATTCTGCTCCACCTGGACCCCCAGCAGGGATGATGCGCCCACGGAGCCACCAGCACCAGGATGGGCAGTGGCGCCTTTTCCATCGTGCCTGCCCGAGCCTCGCGGTGCGGTTCCCTGGTGTTAGGTTCTGTCTTTACTAAGAAACACGACACACGCGCATAGCTGAGGAACCGCAGTTTTGCTGATTGGATCTCGCGGATGGCGAGCTGGCGTCATCAGTCAGGTCAACAGTGCGGAAAGTGAGCCTCTGTACTGAGTAAAGCTACGAAAACAGTTGCCCCGTGAGCCCAGCACCGTGTAGGAAGGAACCCCACTCGTTCATCATGTGTTAAGCCTGTGTATTAACTGTCCCCACCCCTCCCCTTCCTTCCCTCGTTCTCTCTCTGCCTCCCTTGAAACAGCTCTGCTATAGATTTGGAGAAAATACCCAAATGCAGCTCTGAAACGGATAATTCCCGGGCTTCTGAGACTGCGGACGTTACACAGAACCCAGTCCGTGTGCCGAGCGAGGACACTCAGCGTCACTGGCTCTCTCGTGTGCGCGAAAGGGACCTCGTGGGGTGCGCGTCAAATGTGCAGGGCGGTCCCCTGTGCCCGGTGGCTCCAGACCAGGGAGAGAAATGTTAAGGGCCAAGTGCCCCGCTCGCCCCCGCTCCCGCCCACCTGTCCGGGGACCCAGGATGCAGCGTGCTCCTGCCGCGCGGATCAGCGAGGGGCTTGGCGGGCACGGCCCAGGAGGCTTGCTGGGGGGACTGGGCTCCGCGAGGCCGGATGAGGCCCAGCTCTGGACCCCCTGCCCCTGCCCGTCCTGGCTTGTCCACGATGAGCGTCCGACTCAACCCTGGACAGTTTCCCTCCGAGGGGGTTTCCCCCCTCTGGGGGGCTTACCAGAGCATGCAGGTTCCAGCCGCCAAAACCGAAGGGGTAACTTCAGGGACTGAGGCTTCCGCCCCGTCGTGAGGGAGGACCCCGGCTGTGGAGTGAGGGGAGGGCGGTGCCGGTGGAAGGCCAGGGGCACCTGCGCCCGGATCCAGCTGTTCCTGCCACCGCCTGTCTCGGTGCTCTCCCCACACCTGCCTCGGGCTCTCGAGCAGTGCACTCCCCTGCATCCCGGTCTTGGTCGGCACGTGCCGTCTCCAGGGCTGCTCTTGAACACTTCCTCAGACTGCTCCGAGGGCCTCCTCTGAAGTTTGTAAATAAGCCACCTAGAAATTAGAGAACAACTCAGGAGCCATGATTTTGCAAGCCAGGCTTCTCAGTGCCATGGGTGTGGCCCCTTTCCGTGGAGAGGAAGCAGGGAGCACCTCACAGGTAGGGGTCCTTTTGTCCTCCGTCACTTGCTATGGGACCTGCCAATCAGTTCCCCAAAACTAACATTGGGACCGGCCGTGCTTTCCTGAGGCATGGGACGGGGGGGGGGGGGGGGGGGGGCGGCTGAGCGGTTATGGGTTCCACGTGGCCAACCACGCGGATGCTTCCAGAGTCTCGCTGTCTGCTTTGTGAAACATGCCCGTTTCTGGAGCAGTCAGGCGTCTCGTGAGGCTCGGCTGTGATCTAGACTTGGGGTGAGGGACACTTGACCCCACTTTTCACGTCCCTTCTGTGTCTTGTCCTTCTCCCCCTACCCCGCCCACCGTCCCACTCAGGGGGCCCTCCCAGGGCACCTCGGAAGAAGGAAACAGGTGTATGCGGTCCAGCCTCTTCTGTCCATTTCCACCTTTGTGACCGGTGGCTCGTGCTTGGCTTTGCCTCTGGAGGAAGAGCGACCCGGGGGCAGGGGCCACACGCTCAGGTCTGTGGTGCCCGCCACGGTCCGGGTCTGGGTGGACGGGCGGGGGGCCGACTTAAGGATGTGTGAGGGTGCTGTGCCCCGGAACCACGTTCTGCCCAAATCAGCCTTGTGGCAGAAGTGGCAGAGATTCGACCCACAACCGGCAAATTCCTTTTCTATCTTTTGGTGGGTTTAGAATTCAGTCAGGGAGGCGCGGCTGACCCTCCGAAGCCTGATGTCCAGCCTGTGCTGGGAGCTTGAGGACCACAGACAAGCCGGAGTGACCAGCAGCCACGAAGCCTTCTGCAGACGCACTACATCACCCTAATGGGGGGGGGGTCCTCTCCCTGGAGCGCAGAGTGTGGACAGCTGACCGAAACGCTGCCCACCGCCTCTAGAAACTCCACGCGTGTCCTGCTGACCGGCGGAGGTCGGTCTGCCACGTTCACGTCCGTGGGGAAGAGGCGTGGGAGCCACGTGTCCTTCTCCAAGCTGAAAACCCCTTGCCGGGGGACGCACGGTACCCATTTCCCATGGAGGGTGTTTCTGGCTGTGAGCTCCGGTTTCCTGGGGACGGGCCTTGAACGCCGCGGGCGTGGTATCAGCCGAGGTGCTGTCCCCACACAGCCCCGGAGCTGGCCGAGCGTGCTTGGGGCTGGAGGAGTGTCCTTCCCGCGTCCCCGGGCAGGGGGCCGCCTGGTGTCTTTCGCCGGGGGGGCGGCTTCCCCTGCCCCCACCCGGGAAGGTGCTGCTGGAGGAAATTCTCTGCTGAGTCGAACCTCACTGAGCATTGCATGACCTCCACATCCCGCCCGCCGTCTCCCAGGAGGACCTCTCGCCACGGAAGAACGTTCACCGAGCACGCCCAGCGCTGGGAACCGACCCTACCTCTGGTGTCAACGAGGAGCGCCAGGGGCTCGTCCCGTGTGTGACGCCACGAGCCCCGGTGGCCTCGGCTCCTGCGTCTGGGGCCCAGTGTTTCGCGTCCGCAGCCCTGGATGAGGTCTGATCCTCGTCTGGACCGGGCCCCACACACCTCTGTGCGTATCCGCGTCTGGTGTTGTCGAGAAACGCCGTTTACTCGGGGAGAAGACTCAAGACCCATCTCACTTGCCATCGGGAGCCGGCGTCGGAGCCCCAACTACCCGCCAAGGAAGCTGGTTGCTGGCAGGTGGACAGGTGGAGGCTCCCCACCCGCAGGGGCTCTGCGTTGCTGAGCTGAGGACAGACTTCGCCTCCTCACCCGCCTCCCGGGACCTGGCCCAGGACCCGCGCGGGCCGCGCTCCAGGCCACCGAGTCCTTCGGCTGAGAAGTCGGGCCACGTGGCCCCACCGTGTGCCCACCGCACGCACACCTTGCGGAAATTACCGGGAACCGAGGCCGACGTGTGACTCTGCGGGTTCCAAATGGCATCTGGGGTCCTCCCCCTTCGCTTGGTTCAGAACTCGGGAGGGAGGCTGATGATGTTCAGGAGGCCGCCTCGGCCGAAACGCTGCCCACCCAGGGCCTCTGCTCTCGGCCTGGATGTCCTTGGCCGGGGACCCTGTGTTTGCAAGCCGCGCAGCCTTTCTGAGATCAGGACAGGACGTTTAATGGGTTCTGAGGAGCAGCCACACCCTCACCAGCGACACCGCATTCACATTTCTGATGCACTAGGGGTCTCTGAATGGAACATCTCAGACTCACCGCTCCGCCGAAAGGCCCACGCGAGAGTAGGAAGGTAAGGAGATTTGCTAAAATCAAAGCCCCTCTCCCTGCGACCTCTCGTGAAGGGCCGACCTGTGGGACCAGAGCACAGCAGACACTTTGCGAGGCAAAGTGGGGAGAAGCCTCATCCCCGATGATCCGGCCACACGGTTTATCTGTTCTGAGGGCCCGTGAACCGCAGCTCTGTGCCAGAAAGGGAGTGGCCTTGAGAACTTTCTGGAAAGACTCCTAAGTTTTCTTTTTTAATTTTTTTTAATGTTTATTTATTTTTGAGACAGTGAGACAGAGCACGAGCAGGGGAGGGGCAGACACAGAACCCGAAGCAGGTTCCAGGTTCCGAGCCGGCAGCATAGAACCCGACGCGGGGGCGGGTTCCGTGCACACAGTCCGGGCTGTGCTCTGTCGTCCCGGGCGAGTTTACATCCCACACCAGGGCCCCGTGCTGTGTGGCTTTAGCACCGGGACTTTGTCCGCCCACCCTCACTTGCGCTCCTCTCTTCGTTCGTGAGTTGCTGACTCACTTCTTCAGGGCTACACAGCACTGTGCCTTCTGAGAGCGAAGGTTGTTCCCAGTTTACGCCGAACGCTCATCTGGGCCACGGTAGCAGGTGCACGGGAAGAAGGCGAGGCCGGTTTGCTTAAGTCCATCCGGTGGCACATCAAGGACTTTCGTGTTAAGATTTACTTTTGCTCTAAGATGTTAATTGTGTGGTTTAATAATGATTTCTATTAATTAGGCCATTACTTTTCTGAACCTAAGCTCTGGGGCAATTTGGATATGGCTCCTGTCCTAAAATGAAGCCGGCAAGCAGTGACCTTGAGATTCAGTGAGACTGAAGGCCAAGCAGAAGTGATTTCCCCCCGGATTGAATTGCTACAGGGCAGAATCGGGCTCAATAACCATTAGGAGGTAACGATTGTGAACTCAATGATTTTAATGGTTTTGGATAAATTACTCTAGAAACAAAGAAAATCTTCAGTACGTTTTATTTGGGAAGGTTTTTGTTCCCCCTCTGAAATAATTAATTGAGGACATTTGAATAGTAGCAAAATAAAATAAAAAGAAAGGCAGAAATTAATTCATCTTACTTAACTTTAGATTTTATTTAAAACTTAATGGATTCCGTGGCTTCCTATGCACAGTCTATGCATTAATGAGAGGTTGCATTAAATACCATTTTAAAAACAATGGTGTGTTTTATCATTAATTCCCTTGAATTCACCCACAGAACACCGCCCTCCCCCTCTGTGAACCACCAGCCCTGAGTGGGGACAGTGGGGGCGTGAGGGCTCAGCTCCTCCCGGGGGGCGCCCCAGTCCGGTGACCCGGACACGTCCGCCCTAGGGCACGGACGGACGGATGGATCGCTGTGCCCACCCATCCCCCCTCTCGGGGCACAGGGGGAGGCTGGAGGCCCTGCTCTGTGAGGTGTCACCGCTGCCCCAGACACACGTGTCAGGTAGGAAGGTGTGGGGGCCTCGCTGGCCTGGTTCAGGCCGCACCACGCGGGGGTCACGGAGCTGGTTGTCAGAGAAGACAGTTCCAGGCACATGGTAATGGCACGGTCCCTCGGGGCAGGGGGTGACGCCTTCACCCAGCACGTCCTCACCACGTGACCCTGCCGGGCACAGGGAGTGGGTAGGGCCCAGGATTCAGTCGGTGCAGGGCAAGGAGGGGCCAAGTGTCCCTTGGGGCAGCTCTGGGGACCCCACCTTCCCAGAGAACCTAGTGAAGAGCCAGAGGAGAACCTAGTGACCTTTTGAGGGTCTTAGTCCCAAACGCAGAACAAACAGACACACAGACACGCAGACACGCAGACTCCTCTTGTGCGGAAGCAGAATCGGTACAGAACGAAACAAGCCAAAGAAAGATAAAACCGTTAATAAGCCTAAACCGGAAAACACCGAGTGCAGGCGTGGTGCTGGGCGCTGGGCGGCCACGTGAGTGTCCGTGTGGAACTTCCTGTCGCCTTGAGGGGACCCCGAAGGAAAGAAGCAATCGGTGTGCAGACCGTGTCTGCTCAGGAGAGGCCGTGACCCCTGGTGGCCTGAAGAAAGGCGGGTGCCGGGGAGCCGGCCAGGTGCAGGGGTGACCGCGTGCCCAGAGAGGCCGGGCGTGGGGGGGTCACCGCGTGCCCAGGGAGCCGGAGGGACACCGAGGACGTGCCGGGCCTGCAGGGGGCTCTGTCCCTTCCGGTGCTGAGGAGCCTGTGAGGGGTTTTCCCCGGGGCTGGGGGAGCACGTCCACCCGTGGACGGAGATCCAGACCTGCGGTCTCGGACGGAAGGCGAGCTGGGAGACCCGTCAGTGCGCCGGGCTCTCGGGCAGGACGGCGGGTGCCCGCGGCCGGGAGGGAGGCGGGTGGCGGGACTGAGGCAAAGGAAACAGGTAAATGTCCAGGAGCGGACGGAGCATCGCACCTCGTAAGAGAAGCAGGCTGCAGAACCACCGCCGAGCCCGGATTTCTGTGTAGGGAGGGCGTGCGTGGCCCCCGTGGCAGGTGCTGTGGGACAAACGCCGTGTGCTCAGGTGTGCATCCTGGGAGGGGCCCGGGCATCACGATGCGGGTGAAACACCAGGCGAACGGCGGAGGCGGGCTAAGGTGGAATGTTCCAGAAGGCAGGTCTAGGACTGTCACGTGAGCATGAAACACGTGAACACGTGTGCTGATGTCACGTGGCTCATTATGTGGCTCATTCACTGATGAGGGACCCAGTCAGAGTGTTAAACCAGGGGGACTCAAGGGCAGACACAGTCTGAGCACGCCCCCCCCCCCCCCACCAGGCCGCAGAAGGTGTCCTTCCCTCCAGGGTCAGGTCAAGGCTGTGCTCCAGGGTGAGTGTAGCCACATCCCCCGGCGAGAGTCGGGCGTCACTGTCCACTCTACCAGCACGGCCGCTCCTGACCCCCTGATGTGGGTACTGCTCCTCGGCTAGGGGGCTTGGGGCACGTCCAAAGCCCAGGCTGCTCCGTGGCTGGGGATGCCCCAGGCCCCCCCACGTCCAAACCCCACCGACAGGACGCCAGGTGAGGTGTCTGCCATTTTGGGATTGTGGACACCTAGTCCTGACGCTGGATAGACATTTAAGTGGATCTGGGGGGGGCCTCTGAGGACAGTGGGAGCAGCGGGGGGCGTCATGTCCGAGGGACTCAGGGTGGAAGTCGCCCGGACCCCGAGGTTTCCTCTCGCCTCTTCCCGGGGGCCCCCGAGGGAACCACGCAGGAGCGATGACTGAACGGACACCGCGGTTTGAAGCCAGTGCCCGCCACCCTCTCCCCGTCCCCGGGTTCGGTGCAAAGGTAGCAACACGGGAGAAGCCGCCACTGCCCCCACCCCAGCCCCCACTCTGCACACGGCAGGCGGACCAGGGACCCTGGCCGGGAGACCCTGCTCAGATCCACCAGCCTCTACAAACTGACGCCCAGCCCAGGGGGCTGTGCCCGTCTGTGAGCACCAGGCTCGGATCACGAGGGATGAGCAAGTCCTCCGTTAACAGAAGTTTGGAGAGACCCCCTCCCAGATGCGGAGATGAGTCAGGACCCCTTCCTCAAGGGCAGGGCAAGAAATGTGTGGAGACGGTCTGAAGCCGTCCTCCCCGAGTCCCCAGGGTGAAGGTTACCAAGTGCCGCAGACCAGCGAGACCCCGAGAGCCCAGTGCCCGGCCTCTGCACTTACCAGCTACACCGTGTGCTCCTTAGCGGGTGCCTGCCTCAGTTTCCCTGGAAGGGATCCAGGGGTCAGAACTATGCCCGGACCGGGATGCAACTGAGAATATTTAGAATATTTAGTTGCGTGTGTAACCCAGTGAGTGTCCCGGAGGAAAGACACACGCATGTGCAAGGGGACGACGAAGGGGGTGATGACTTGGAAGGCAGAGCCATGACTGGGGAGGGGCTCAGGCCAGGAGCCTCAGGGCAGACCTCACCCAGCAAGGCGGCCCAGGCCAGACCCTGCACTGGCTCCCTGTGGCACTCGGCTGGCCTCGCCCCCCCAGTCCTTGTGGCGAGAAGGCACACATCCACGGAATCATACACACTACGATTTTTCCTGCTTGGATATGCTTCTCTCCAGTGACAACGCCCAGGGCGAGTCTGGTCCCTGTCTCTGTGCCTTCCAGCACAGGGTGATTTTTGAGCTTTAGGTGAGCCACCGGAAACCAGTATCTGCTCGAAGGTGAAGGTACATACGCACAGTGTGGACACAAGTCTAAGCAGCGGTGGTCAGTGTGCTCATAAAATTGATGCAAAGAAAGCGAAAAGTCATAATAAAAGAGAAGCTTAGTCTAAAAAACATCAGAGTCAGTTAGAATTAGAATTAATAGTAAAGGGATAAGGGGGTCTGGGTAGCGAATAGTCAAAATCCCTTAACTTACATGAACACTATTTACCTTGTGAGTTTGGGAGTGGGACCATGGGTTTAGGTAATGGGTTTTGGAACCTTAATGCAGCCACACGTAGAAACGATAAAATGACGTGGCCAATCAGAACCACTGCAGGAGACGGAGAGAAAGCCCTTGCACGTATAAAATGCCGAAAACAGAAGAGAAAACAGAATAGCAAGACATAAGGGCAGATGCCACCAGAAGCGTAAACATCAGTTGTGCCCGGAACACAAACGTTTTAACCCCCATTGTGAGACGTACAGACTCGGAGAGACTCGAAGTGCTCGTTAGAAAGGGTGAAAGAGGGCACAATGGCAGAGGTTGAACTCGCGAAGGTGGACGGGCTACGACCGGGCATCCACGAAACACGGGCAGCGTCCGTCGAACCACGCGGGAGAGCAGGGCTGGCTGGCGGAACGTTCACCAGACTGAGGACGCCACGTGCTGGCCGTCCACTCCCAGCACGTGGTCATTATAAGACTTGGTGTCGGATCATACAGACCAAGAGGTAGGATTTCAAGGACCGCGGGAGCGTCATGGAGGCTTCTCCAAGGTGACAGCGACGCTGGGTGGGGGGGGGGCCACCAGTGGCGGAGGACGTGGAGAAGCCCCTC
>NW_024412413.1:1477065-1503043 GCF_014898765.1 Herpailurus yagouaroundi | reverse complement strand
CCCACCAGTGGCGGAGGACGTGGAGAAGCCCCTCTGCCCCCACCCTCCTACCAGCAGCGTCTCCCCAGGTGTGACGATAGGGAATGCCCCCATTTGGCCCAAACGTGCTCCCAGAGCACACCTGCCCCTGTAGGGGCCACGGCACTGAGGCCACGGACGAGCTGTCATAAAGGGAAGCGTTCGCTACCAGCGTGGCGAGTACTGGTCAAATCACAGACACGCACACCTGCGTTTCCAGCGTGGAACAGCTTTTCAGAAAATTCACCAAGAAAACTTCAGTAACTGAAAACAACCGCCTGGGCAGGGAGGGGCGCGGGGGGGCGGTGCTCAGTCGGTTGAGGGGCCGACTTCGGCTCAGGTCATGATCTCACGGTTTGTGGGTTGGAGCCCCACGTCGGGCTCTGTGCTGACAGCTCGGAGCCTGCTTGGGATTCCCTCTCTCCCTCTCTCTCTGCCCCTTCCCTGTTTGCGCTCTCTCTCTCCAAGTAAATAAACTTAAAAAAAAAAAAAAGAAAAGAAAACAACAGAAGTTACACCAACAACATTCGCCTACCAAGACTCAAGGAAATTGCAATCACAGAGTAGAGTCTGGAAGATAAAAGAAACACGGTGATAATTAACAATAAGAATAGTGCTTTGAAAATAACGAACGGAATGGCGTACGTCCAAGTACAGTTGAGGCGACCAGAGCGGCATCTGGAGTTAATTACTTTTATCGTGTGCAGAAAAGGAGGAAAGAAAACTAAACATCCAACGCGTGAAATTGGACAATGAAGGAAAAAACCCTTAATTTCTAAGGAGATTGGGAAAAATCCTTTTTGAGAAACGTAAAGTAGAAGTAGACAATTTCCTTGAGATTTAAGTCTTTCAAGACAAAAAGGACTGGGAAGGGGCGATAGGGCAGAGATTTTAAAGCAACGAGGGAACATTCTAGGCACGCGAGGAAGCCGGGTCCCTCACGGAATGACCGACCTCACGGCCTCTCCTTCCTCCGCCCTCCGTCTCTGAACACACACAGAATGGCCCAAGTCACACGCTCCCGTGAGCAGATGGGGCGGAGGACACAGGGGCCGCACTCACGGCGTCTCGACCTCAAAAGCATTAGGACTTGATAGGGAAAAAAAAAATTTGTTTTGGTAAATTTCCAAGCGATGGGTTATTTCCGCGTATTGTTCTGCAGCGTGGTACGAATATTCCCGCACGGGCAAATAAAGCTTTCTCTTGTAATAAAAACGTCTCGGTGTTAAAAAAAAATACGCCCAGCGGAACGCTAATGGGGGGAGATAATGGACGGTTGTGTCAGATGCTGAGACTCTGTTGTGTTTGCCGAATGTGACCAGGACCCTACGTGCGAACACCTTCCGTTTTCTATTGATGGCTCTGCTTACTTAATAGTCCTCTGCACCCTCCCCAAGGTCGTAGAAGTCTCACCTACGCACCTTGGGGATTTTAACGTGGGTGCTCTGAACCCATCCATATGAGGTTGGCATCTGCGTAGGCTCTCGCCTAGCGGCTCAGTCGCTCCCCTGATCCCGGCACGGTGGGCGGACCCCCACCATTCGGTGCAGAGACCCCAGACGCAGTCCACACGGCTGCCCGTGTAGACTTCTGTGCACGTTTCTATTTAAACTCTTTTATTTAGGGTTTTGCTCTTTGGGGCTTCTGCGCGTGCCCTAAAGCTCTTCTGTTCCTGCGGCCCCGTAACTGGGGGCCTAACCGTGAGGTCTCTGCTCACTTTCTCCCCCAAACTGCCTTCCACATAAACACTTCCAAGTTATCTGTAGAGGCATTTTTAGTTCACTTAGTATTTTCTTAAAGCTTGTGCGTGCTTCCCATAAGGCACACATCATCTTCTCGTGCCATTGTTAATTTTATGCGTCGGTTGGACCCGGCCAAGAGGGAGGGGCCCAGCTGTCTGGTTAAACGTTCTTCTGGGTGTGTCTGTGGCGGGTGTTTCTGGAAGGGTTAGATGTGGGGAAGGGAGAAAGCAGACGTCTTCCCCAGTGCTGGGGCATCACCCCGCCCCCCGTTTGGAGTCCTGAACAGAAGGAGAGGAAGAGTAAAGAGTATTTGCTCTCTGCCTGTCCTCAGAGGGCACACCCGACTCCTGCCTTCAGACGGGGCCTAAGCTGCACCCACCACTGACCCGGTGCCGGACCTCCTAGCCTCCACCAGCACGGCGGCCAGCTGTCTACACCCGGGCTCTGTTGACACACACACTTCTGTTGCTCCTTTTTCTCTGAAAAACCGTGACTCACACACTTTGTGAACAAGACAATTCAATAAAATCTGGTCGTAAACAATATAGAAAGTGTAATCCCGATTTTAGGAGAAAAATGGTATGTTGTCATAAAAAGGAGCCTCCGAGAACACGTGCCAGAGGGCAGCGAGGTCTGGTTTATGTTTGTTTTGTGCACAACTCGGCACGGCGAAGAGGCTTTTCCAGAATAAACGTGTGCTTCTTTCCCAATTAGGAAATCATGGATTTCTTTAATTTTTTTTTAATGTTCATCTTCATTTTTGAGACAGAGAGCATGAGTGGGGGAAGGGCAGAGAAAGGGAGACACAGAATCGGAAGGAGGCTCCAGGCTCCGAGCTGTCAGCACAGATCCCGATGTGGGGCTCGAACCCACAAACCATGAGATCGTGACCTGGGCTGAAGTCGGTCACTTAACCGACTGAGCTACCCAGGCGCCCCAGGAAATCATATATTTCTTTGAAAATGAAAGTATAAACTTCTGTATGAGGACAAATACTATGAGGACACCCCCTGCGAAGGCCAGGCAATGGCCCAAACGGTCAACCGCGTGTGGTTGGACCCAAAAGTGTGGATAAATTCAAGCAAGATGCCCAGAAGTCGGAACCACGCCCATGCAACTCATCCCTGTGAACGGCTGGCCCTGGGCGGGTGGGCGGGCGGGAGGGAGTGGGCATAAGGACCCTCTGCACAGAGCCTCCCATACAGCCCTCCACCTGCTGGGTTTGGAGGGCAGAGATCTGTGCTGGGTCTTGCTCCCGCCCTGTGTTTGACCTCAGCTGGTTTTCCGAGGTTTCTTTAAAGCTAACCTTGCCACGTTCAGGAGTCAGGTGCAGGAGGGTCTGAGCAGATGACATTCCCCGGGGCCAGTTCCGGCTTCTCTGTGAGGCACTTGTGAGGTTAACCACCGTCAGGAGGACGGAGTGGAGGTACAACAGGTGTCGATAGAGACAGTCCACGTGCGTGACCCGGAGATCACAGATAACAGAAAAACACGCTGAAAAAATTAGGACATGATGACTTTGCATTATGGCTGCTTAAAATTCCTTTATTAAGGCAACAACACGTATCCTATGAAACCCATGTAAATCTGCGCCACTTTGAAATACACGGTTCAGGGACGCTAAGCACATTCACAGTACCGTGCAACTGTCACCACAATCCACCTCTGGAACTTTCCGTATTCCCGAGATGACACTGTCCCCGTTGAAGAGCAGCCCCCGTGCCCGGCCCCCGGGCCCTGGCTCCCACCATCTACTTTCTGTGTCCGTGATTTTCGCTGCTCCAAGTACGTCGTAGAAGAGGAACCACACGCCGTTGTCCTGCGACTGCTCCATCTCCCTCGGACGTGTCCTCACGTCTCCATCCACGTTGCGGCAGGTGCCAGTATCTCCCGTTGTATGGATGGACCACGCCTCGTTCATCCGTTCATCCGTCCATAGGCACTCGAGTTGCTCCCGCCTTTTGGTTGGTGTGAATACCGCTGCTCTGAACAGGGTGTGTAAGTCTGTTTTTGAGAAACTGTGTTCAATTCTTTTGGGAATGTGCCTAGGAGTGGGTGTGACAGGGCATATGGTAATTCTGGTTAACTCTCTAAGGAACTGCCGAACGGTTTTCCACGGTGGTCGCGCCATTTTGCATTCCCACCGGCAATGAATAAATGCTTCGGCGTCTCCACATCTTCGTCAATACTTGCTCTCTCCCATCTTGCTGATGACGGCCATGTCAGGTGCATCAGGTGATGTGTCGTGGAGATTGCGATCCGCATTTCCGTGCTGGCTAATGAGGTCGGCCATCTTTTCATGTGTCTTCTGAGTGTCTTCTCTGGGGCCGTGTCTATTCAAGTCCTTTGCCCATTTTTAATTGGGTCGTTTGTGTTTTGATGTTGAGTGGCAGGGGTCCTTTTTTTTTTTTTTTTAATTTCATTACCTTTGTTTTCAGTGTGATTTATTTAATTCCGAGCTCACGCATTGATGCTTAATAACGGCTGTGTTTAGCGATCAGCTCACAGAGTTCCCGAAAATCTAACAGCCGGCTCGCCTCTGTTGATACGAGCCTGCTCACCCCTCCCTGGATTCTTGTCAGGATTAAGGAAGAAAATGTTTGCAACAGGGTTTTGAAAAATCTAAAGTGTTTTCCTCACGTAAAGAAACGCTGTCGTTACTATTTATGGCCATTTTTATGACTCGACACGCAAGCCCCCCCAATTCACTCTTATTAACATATCTTCCTGGTGAGCGGAGCTTTGCTGGGGAAGAGTAAAGTGCTGTGCTGGAATTATCTGTGAGCTGACACCCCCATGCCCCCAATCCCCTGGAAGGCTGATAAATGAGAAAGGCTTTCCTCCCACAGCTTTTGAAGAGTCTCAGAACATTTTAAACCCTTGAAAAGCACTTAGCCGATAAAAACCCATTCTAATGAATAAAAGACAGGCTCTTTTGAGGCACGGGCCACTGAGACAGTGTCGGCCCAGAGTTCCCGCTCCTTCCGAGGCTGGGAGACTCTGTCCGGCCAGAGGGCCCTGAGTACAGCACCCTCCTGCCACAACACCTCCCGAGGGGGCTGCTCTATTCTCGCCACTTGTCCTCACTCAGAGAAGGCGGACAGGGGTCCGGAGCAAAGCAGGAAGCCTGCTCAGATCTGGCGGGAGGAAGCGGGCCGCCCCAGCCGGCTGCTGTCGAGGGCGACAGCTGGCCCGCACTCCTGTCCCTCTCTCCCCTCGCGCTGTCTTTTTTTTCTGGGACCGTCTTCTTTCCTTCTCTCTCTTTTTAGCGCCGCTCACACCCAAAGAGCAGGATCCACGGTTTTTCGGGGAGGTAAGCCCGCGAGCCCGCCGCTGACAAACCAACCGCTGGGACCTTGGTCGTCGCCTGTGTCCGAAAGCACCGCCCACCTCGCCACCTGCACCGCCTCCGCACACCTGAGGGGAACCTCCTCCCGCGCCCCATCCTCCTCCGCTCCGTCCCTCGTTCGTGTCTCGTTACAGTTCTGTGTGCTCCTACACACGGACGCGTGTGCTGTGTTGCTGGTTTGTGTTGCTTTCAGCTTCATAAACCGGTAACGAGCCGCGTGCGATCGCGCTTTCTCGCTTAGGGCCGCGTTGTCGACCTTCGTCGCTCCTGTCGCCGAAGACCAGTGTTTGTTTCGACCCCTCTGTGCCGCTGCGTCAGAGCCCGGCACGCGACTGCCTGAGGGTCAGCTCCACTGTCTGCGGCGTTTGTGAATAAAGTTTTATTGGAACACGCCGCTGCCAACCTGCTCAGGTATCTTCCGTGGCTGCTTTGACACTGCGATGGCAGCTGGCTATTCGTGGCTTGGTAAAGCCTCACGTAGCTTCTTGTTTTAAGTGTATTTCCTCTTCTTTTAAATGACTCTATTGAAGTATGGTTGGCACGTAAAAAGCTGTACATATTTAATGCGCACAACTCAGCGAGTCTGGGGACACGTTCACACGGGGGGGACCATCACCTCTCCACGGAGACCACAGACATATCTGTCAGCTTCCCGAGGTCCCCCCGCCCCCTCTGTCATTATTACTGTCACTGTTACTACAACTGTTAACCGTTGAAGTCTGGTTAGAACATATCACCGTTAGCCAGAAGCCCTGGGCTGCAGAGCCCGTCCGAGATCCATTTATCTCGCACAACCGAAACTTTACATCTTCCTACTGTCCCCTCCCCACGCCCCCTCCCCTTGGCCCCCGCAGCCACCGCCCTCCTCTGCTTCTCTGGGTTTGACTGTTTTCGATTCCACACGCGAGTGAGATCATACGGTACTTGTCTTTCTGTGTCTGGCTTATCTCGCCGAGCATCATATCTTCCAGGTCCACCCATGTCGTCGCAGATGTTAGAATTCCCTTCTTTTTTTTGGTGTTTATTTATTTTTGAGAGGGAGAGAGAATGAGCGGGGGAGGGACAGAGAGGATCCGGAGTGGGCTCTGTGATGCGGGGCTCGAACTCACGAACCATGAGATCATGGCCTGAGCCGATGTTGGACGTGTAACCGACTGAGCCACCCAGGTGCCCCAGGATTTCTTTCTTTATAAAGCCTGAGTCGGTCCGGGAGTTCGAGCCCCGCGTCAGGCTCTGGGCTGACGGCTCAGAGCCTGGAGCCTGTTTCCGATTCTGTGTCTCCCTCTCTCTCTGCCCCTCCCCCGTTCATGCTCTGTCTCTCTCTGTCCCAAAAATAAATAAACGTTGAAAAAAAAAATTTATAAAGCCTGAGTAACACTCCATCGCGCGTAAACGCATTTCTTCGTCTGTCCGTCCGCCCCCAACTGGGTGTTGGGCCAGCTTGCCTGCCGCGGCCGCTGTGCGTATGCTGCAGTGAACGTGGGGGTGCACGCACCCCTCGGAAACCCCGGTTTCGCTTCCTCTGGGTGTGTGCCCAGGAGCGGGATTGCTGGAGCGAACAGTGGTTCTGTTCTGTCAATCTTGAGGACCCTCCACACTGTTCCTGGAGCGGCTGCACCAGCCTGCATTCCCACCAACAGCGTGACACGGCCCCCCTTTCTCCACGTCCTCGAAACACCTGTTGTTTCTTGTGCCGTTGACCGTGGCCACTCTGACAGGGGTGAGGAGGTATCCCTCGTGGCTTGGAGCTGCCTCTCTCTGACGCTGAGTGATGCTGGATTTTGGTTATCTGCAAGTCTTCTGAGAAACGTCTGTTCAAGTTCTTTGTCCACTTTTTAGTTGGGTTATCTGGATTTTTTGCTATTGGGTTGTACGAGTACCTTATACGTTTTAGACGTCAGCCATGTATCAGAAGATTTGCAAATACCTTCTCCCATCCCGTGGGCTCCTTTTCGCTTTGCTGATGGTTCCCTTTACTGTGCAGAAGCTTCTTGCTTCTCTGGGGTCTGCTCGCCCGTTTTCGCCTTGCTTGCCCGTCTTTTGGCTCCATGACCAGTGTCAAAAGTTCCTTTTAAAATGTTTTCTTCCTGGGGCACCTGGGTGGCGCAGTCGGTTAAGCGTCCGACTTCAGCCAGGTCACGATCTCGCGGTCCGTGGGTTCGAGCCCCGCGTCGGGCTCTGGGCTGATGGCTCAGAGCCTGGAGCCTGTTTCCGATTCTGTGTCTCCCTCTCTCTCTGACCCTCCCCCGTTCATGCTCTGTCTCTCTCTGTCCCAAAAATAAATAAACGTTGAAAAAAAAATTTTTTAAATGTTTTCTTCCAGGAGTTTGATGGTTTCAAGTCTGCCTTTTAAGTCCCTAATCCATTTTGAGTGGGATTATGTGGATGGAGTGAAATACGGGTCCAGTTTGATTCTTTTGCGTGTGGAAACCCATGTTCCCCAACATCATTTGTTGACCGGACTCTCCTGTCCCCATTTTGTCTTCCTGGATTCCTCATCGAAGGTTCTGGACTGCATACGCTCCCGTGTGTTTCTGGGGTCTCCAGTTCTGCTGGTTTGCATGTCTATTTTCACGCCAGTACCATACTGTTTCGATTACCGCAGCTTTGTAATGTGACTCGAAATTAGGAACCATGATGACTCCAACTTCATCCATCTTGCGCAAGATCTGTCTTGGCTGTTTGGGGCCCTTTGTGTTTCCATATGAATTTTAGGACGTTTCTTTATCTACTTATGGGCAGAATGACTTTGGGATTTTGCTAAGGATCGTATGGAATCTGTAGATGCTTTAGATAGTACCGACACTTTTAACAATGTTAACTCTCCCCATCCATTAACATGGGATAGCTTCTCATTAATTTAAATTCTTCTTCAATTTATTTCATCCGTTTTCGTTCGTCTTCGGTGATCAGGCCTCTCACCTTCTCCCTAGGTATCTCATTCTTTCTGATTCTGTTATAAACAGAATTTTCCCCTCCTTCCTTTCTTGGGTAGTTTGTTGTTACTATAGATGGTTTTATTTTTGTGGTATTTTGTGCCCGTTTTGTATTTTGCAAATTTATTGAAATTGTTATTACTTCTCTCGGGGTTATTTCCTCTTCTCACTCCCCATTTATTTACTTATTTTTAAAGTTTCACAGTTTCTTTTTTTAAGTTTTTGTTTTAATTCCAGTTAGTTAACCTACAGTCCTGTGCTAGTTTCAGGTTCACCGCATATTGGTTAGCCCCTCCCCCCCCACTGAATCAACACCTGAAGGACAGACGTTGGCGAGGATGCAGAGAGAGAGGAGCTCTTGTGTGCTGCTGGTGGGAATGCAAACCTGTGCGGCCGCTCTGGAGAACAGTGTGGAGGTTCCTCAAAAATTAAAAAGAGAACTGCCCTACGACCCAGCAATTTCACTACTAGGTATTTATCCCAAGGACACAGGAGTGCTGATTCGAAGGGATACATGCACCCCACGTTGACAGTAGCATTATCTACAGTGGTCACACTGAATTTTCTAGTTTGACAAATGCCATATGGTTTCACTCGTAAGTGGAGTCTAAAAAGCAAAGCAAATAAAGAAACAAAGCAAATAAACAAAAAGCAGAATCAGATCTATAAATATGGAGAACAAGCCGATGGTTGTAAGAGGGGAGGGCAGTAGGGGGATGGGCAAAATGGTGAAGAAAGTGGGAAAGAGTTTTTATTTACATGGTGATGTTAGGGTTTTTAAAACATAAGACCATAGGGGCGCCTGGGCGGCTCAGTCGGTTAAGCGGCCGACTTCGGCTCAGGTCACGATCTCGCGGTCCGTGAGTTCAAGCCCCACGTCCGGCTCTGTGCTGACAGCTCGGAGCCTGGAGCCTGTTTCGGATTCTGTGTCTCCCTCTCTCTGACCCTCCCCCGTTCATGCTCTGTCTCTCTCTGTCTGAAAAATAAATAAACATTAAAAAATTAAAAAAAAAAACATAAGACCATAATATCTGGAAAAAGAGACAATTTTACTTCTTTATTTCCAATTTAGATGCCCCCCACCCTTTTTTCTTGCCTAATTGCTGTGGCTAGGACTTCCAGTACTGAATAAAAGTGCTAGAGATGGGCCCCCTGCCTTGCTCCTGATCTTAGAGGAAAAACTTCCAGCTTATCACCACTGGGTATGCTGTTGGCTGTGGGTTTGTCACGCACAGTCTTTATGATGTGTGCTGAGAGCCTCTCATTTATTTTCCCGAGGAAAGTGCCCTGAAATGTTCAAGGGCGTGCCCCAGCCGTGGGGTGGGGGGCACACGTCAGCCTGCGGTGGGGGAAGGCAGTGCAGAATTAGCGGGCGGGGCTCCTGACGCACACCGTGGTCAGATCTGCTGCCGGTTGTTGGGACGTGTGCAGTGGTTGCTGTGAGCCACTGCCCCTTTCCCTGCTACTGTCTGTCCCCAGACTACCCAGCCATGCCCGTCTGGGGCAGGAGGGCATACCGCTAGGTGCTCACTTGACTGTCACTTCCCCTGGGGGAGAAATTTTGAGCAGAGGGGGGCTCTCGGGACTGGGAAGAGTGAAACTGGCCTTCTCCCCCTCTTTCATGCATCTATTTGGGGATGTTTTTTGCTCCCTGGTGTGCTGAGCCCGCCCCCTAGACTCACAGTTTCCCATAAAGGCATTCTTGTTCATGGGTGGCTATTAAAAATCAGTGTTTCTGTGGAGGGCTAAGGGGTGTAATCACTTTGCCCCCATCTTGCCGATACAAGTAAACTCTGAAATATGTCCTATCTGATCCTTTGCAGAAGTTTGCAGACACCTGCACAGTTGTTTCTAAGTTTTGCAAGGGGGGGGGGGCTATGAAGAATGTGCAGAAGTTCTTATACACGTCTCCCAGCCCACATTCAAGAGTCCAGTTTGGATAAATACCTAGAAATGCGACAGTCACTGCATTAGGTCCCCTGGTAGGCAATGTACAACTTTGGGGAATGATATCTAGGAGTTTTTCCAATGTGTTGCACCGTTTATGTTTCTACCAAAAAAGTAAGGGACCCTGGGAATTCCCATCTTCTCTAACAGTTGTTGTTATGATCCTTTCATTGTATCGCCAGCGGATAGGTGTAGACGTGTGGGGACGCCCGTGTATGTTTTAGCAGGAGAACAACACCGCCAGTCTCCTGTAAGGCAGCCTCTCCCAGGAAGCAGAATCAGAGTCCTGTCAAGTTTAACGGCTGCCGTGGCCCCTGGGACGGAGTACCTGGTGAGGCTGGTGGGAGGCGTGGTGAGTGCGGGAGAAAAGCCTTGTTACCTGGAGGCAGAACAGGCCATGGTAACTTCACGCCAGTGTTAGAAGCGGCCCCTGGACTTGGAGGAGGCATCCGGGCCTTGGAGACATTCTTAGGAGGGACCCTAAGGATTTGTGTTGGTGTGTGTTTGTGGGCCCATCCCCTCTGTGTCCCCTTCTGGTCAAGACCTCAGACGCTGCCAGCTCATACACATTTGGGGTCTGCAGGGGACCTATGCCATGGTCCAGACATAACCGGAGGGCTTCGAGGCTCTTCTGATGGCCAGCTTTATGGAAGACTTGAGGGCAGGCTGGCCTCGAGGGCCTCAGCATCGCCCATGTGATACGGTCACCACGCAGAAACCTGGCCCTGGGTGGGCCCATCACACCTGGAACAGGGATTCCTGATCCTGCCTGGCTTGGCCAACCTACAGCAGGGCCTCCCCCTGTCCTCCTGGTGAATGGATGAATGAACCAATGAATGAATGAATGATTAGTGAATGACAGCTTGCTCTGAGGAGGCTGGCCAGGACCCCCAGCATTGGCAGCGACAAGGCAGAGACTGGGGATGCCGTCCAGAGGAGAGTATCGCGTGGGACGCCATCATGCTGTGAGAATGTGGCCACCTGGGGTGTGCTACAGGGGATGGGCTCATTGTGGTGTGAGAAGGGCTGAAGTTCAAGCTCTCCGTGGACATGACAGGCCGGCTCAGTATTATTACCGGAGTACAACCACCACCATCACCGTCATCGTCACCATCGTCACCATCACTGTTGCCATCACCGTTATCACCACCATCATCACCATCCCCATCATCACTCCCATCATTATTTTTTTTTTCAAGTAGGCGGCCATAACGGTCCATTTTATGTGTCAACTTGACTTCATCAAGGGGTGTCAGATATTTGGTGACACCTTATTTCTGGATGTGTCCATGGGAGTAATTTTTGGATGAGTATGTGAACTGGTTCACTAGTAAAGTAGATCATCCTCCTCAATGTGGAAGGGGTGCTCATTCAATCCATCAGGGGCCTCCAGAGGGTGGAAATGTGAAGGAAGGGAGAAGTCAACCCCTCTCTGCCTCACTGTTGAGCTGGGACATCAGTCTTCTGCCCTCAGACTGGGACTTAAACCATAGACACTCCTGGGTCTCGAGTTTCTAGAGAGAAGATTCTGGGACTTCTAAGCCTCCATAATTGGGCAAGCCAATTTCTCATAAAAATATCTTTATATATCTTTATATGTCTATCTATATTTATATCTATCAACCGTCTGTATCATCTATCTATCTGTCTGTCCGTCCATCCATCCATCCACCCACCCATCTTATCTATCTATCTATCTATCTATCTATCTATCTTTCCATCCATCCACCCATCTATCTATCTATCTATCTATCCATCCATCTATCCATCCATCTCTGTCTCCTACTGGTGCTGTTCCTCTGGAGAACCTAACTAATGCAGTCTCCAAGGCTTACGTTGGATGAAACAGCTGAACAGAAGAAGGCTCTGGGGAACACAGTGGGCTGGGTCAAGAGTCTGTTTTCAGCTGCTGTCCTACCACGGACCAGTGTGGGGGTTGAGACCCGGGCACCACACTGCTTTCTCCTTCCCGCACTGAGAGAGAATCCAGGGGGCTTCGGTCTTGCCAGCATTTGGTTTACGAAGACAGGCTTCTTGCAAATTCATGGGTTCTTGCAAATTCAGGCGCCCTCTTGGGGAAAGTTGTCAGAGTGAGGCACCAAAATTTTAAGCACCGCTCAGCAGTTCTGAACTCCCTGTGGCCCCAATCGTAGGGATGTGTCTAGGAAACAATACCAAAGCATTAATGAGAGATCTCGAGGAAGGGTCCTTTCCGTAGTTAATTGCTTGTAACCTTCAGAAAAGAATCTGGCAGATTCCCCATTGTATCCCCTGAGGAAAGTGTTTCAGAGACACAGGCATGAACCCCAGAGCTGCAAACTAATGATTCTGGCAATAGCAGGACATCTCCATCCACCCTTTGAAGTTGGTGGCTTGTCACTTGTAATGAATAGCCCTGCTCTTGATAAAGATGTGTGTGTGTGTGTGTGTGTGTGCGCGCGCGAGGTCCATGCACGAGACTATATTATGTCAAATTGTGCCTACTTCTCACACGTCAAAGATTGTCTGGAAGGAGGTGGGAGCAGCGGACGTCATTCCACAGGTTAGGTCAAGGCCTTGCCGGGGCAGCTGACAGCTGGGTGCAGCTGTGGCTGGGGCAGCCTCATGTGCACCACTGTCCATGTCAGGACAGGCCCTGGTCCCCGAGGACGGCTGTGACGGCCACCTTTCTTCACCGTGTGCTCTGTACACGGCTTTGTCCATCACAAGCCACACTGGATCATGTCTCGTACTCCTCTCTCCGCGTATCCATCTGTTTTGTGCAAGAACACGTTGGACACAGTCCAGTGTGTGAAATGGGCACGATGCTCGTGAGGGGTGACGGGAAGGACACGGGGCCAGGAGAGCCAGAGTGGCTGGGGCGGACATGCTAGACGATCTGCCACTTAGGACGACTGAGGGGAAGGAAAAGCCCTTCCAGAAATCCGGTCATGTTAACTTGTCTCCACTATTGATCCTATAATCCGGGCAGGGGTTGGGGGGGGGGGCGGTGAACCCTGATGATGGTTCTGCGAGTGACCAAAATGACAAATCCGGGCACATTGCTGCTGATGGTAAGAACTTAACTTTCAGAGGCTTTGTGTGGGGAGGACACGGGCACACGGTGGTTTCCGTCCCAGCTTTTCAGACCCCGGGGCATGCGCCCAGCTGCCCCGACCCCGTGAAAGCCCGGGTTCAGCCGTGGATTCTTTCCTGTTCACTCCCGCGATGCCCAGGCCACCTTCCTCTCTGCTTCCGAGGGCACGTCGTGGCATTTCTTCTCCCAAATCCACAAAACTGCTGTCTGTTAAAGGAAAGTAACCACTGAAATCAATTAGGCCCCTGACCCTTCCGGATGCTTCCGAGGCAGCATCTGCCATCTGGGCACACGTGTGCTAAGTGCCTGCAGAAAGGCAGCGGGAGTGACAGCCAGATCGCCATGCAATCTGCAGATATAATTATATATAGAATGCATTTAATGCTTCACTGGGCAACTTGGTGTAACAGTTTAATTTTTCACTGAAATCTAAATTTGCTCCCAGACTGTATATTTTTCTATCACATTAGATAATCAATCTAAGCAGAAATCCAATTTTAACTCAATCAACACTCCTCTGGAGAAGGTTCCACAAATGAGCAGCCCCCTCGCTAGGTTGTTTGAGGCTGGAAGACGGTGGGGGGGGGGCCCGCACCTGGGGTCTGCGTGGCCATTTGGGGAGCGGGCCCAGGCTGGCCTGCCACCTCCCCACCACCGGCCGGGGTCGTGGCCAGCTGCCTGGGTGGAGGCGGGGGGCTGTCTGTCTACGGGACGCTGAGGCCCTGTCCGGCCTTCCCCTTCCTGCACCTCAGGGCCAGTCTGCAGGCGGCGGCAGGACACACGGGGACCTCAGGGTCTTGCAAAGACCTTCTTGTCTCTCCTTGGTCTCTCATGTATTCTGGTGTCTTCCATAGAAAGTACTAGATGGTATGAGAGGCCACTGCACCCTCTGTGCCTGGGAGCTCCGGGAAGCTTCTGGCCCACTCGTAGAGAACATTGTGTCCCCAAGGAGTGTTTGGTGACCCGGCTGCTGACCCCGGCCCGCGTCTTCACGCGGGATCGGTGAGCGGCTGGACGGGTCTCTCAGACTTTCGCTTGTCCCTCCCTGCCCTCCCTTTCTTGCAGGGAGGGAGCGTCTCTCATTCCACGGCCGCAGGTGGGAGGCGGTGCCCCCGTGGCACTGGGCGCACAGAGGCCCTCCCTGTGGGGCTCCGTAGGCACCTCGCCCAGAGACGACGGAGGGCAAGGGAACGGCACCAGCCGCCGACGGCTACTTTCCTTCCGTAAGCAGGAGGGTCTCACTAGGGCCAAACGAGGGAGGCTGGGTGAATCTCTGAACAGACTTTATGTTCTGAATCACTAAGGGGCGGCCAGCTTGCTCGCCTGCAGTTCAGGTGTGACCCAGCAGCCGTGGAAGGTCCCTCGCCTGGGCGCCTGGGTCCCCCGAGTACGGGAGCAGAACGCATCCCAGTGCTGATGGGGGACGTGGCTCCGTGGTACCCGCCCTCAGCAGGCACCTGCCCGGTCACCCTCAGGACGACATCTGGGCTCTGGCTCCTCCCGGAACCGAGCTTCAACCCCCTCGGGCCTCAGCAAGGCCACGGCAGGACCAGGGTTTGAACCAGGCGTTCCTAACACCGAGCGGCGGCTCCTCGTGGAGACGTCCGGAACGGGCTCACACTTCAACAGGTGTCGGGACACGCTTTTCACTCAGGCTACGGTCACCCCCGGAGGGCCTGGCCCTCCCTCAGCCGAGGGCTTCCGCCTCGGCCTGTGGTTTTGGGGTCCTCGGAGCACACGGGTGTCCGCAGGTGCGGCCAGACCGCGCGGCCGGCCGGGATCACGGGGCCCTGTCCCCGCTGGCCCACCTGGCAACCCTCGTAATCCCCGGACACACGTGCTCAGCCTGCGTCAGGCCGAGCGGGCGAGGGGCAGGGCGGGCTGAGACCCTGGGCGCTGACGGGGCCCCACCCTCGGTAGTGGGGTGGGAGTGGTACCCACAGGAGCCCAGAGGGAAGACCACCCGTCACCACGTGGCAAGAACCACATGGTCCCACTTCTGCGTCTGGAGCTGTGACCTTGAGGCCTTGCTGACCTGACAGGGAGCCCCGTCTGAGGGTCCGCAGATTTGTCTGCCGTGAGCACAACTTCCGCAGGCAGAGGAATCAGGACAAACCCACCCCTCCGACCGCCCCCTCTATCTGCCTGTCCTGCTACCCCAGGGCCGGTGTCAGACAAGCAGGGGCAGCCCCTGTCCCGCAGCCAAGCCCCTGCCTCCTTGCCAAGGACCCTGCCTCGCTCTCTGCCGGGGACCAGCCTGCGCCCCCCCTGTGCCCACCCTCGGGAACGGTGATGGTGGATTGTCTCATCAACGCCCCCCACATCCTCACGCGCCCGCCTGGCAGGCCAGAGCACCAGTAAACCCACACGTGAGAAAAGACGTGTGGCGGGAGGGGCATCAGCTGGCGAAGGAGACCTTTACCCTGACCCCAGACCACCGGGTGGGAGCGGGTATCGGAGCCAACTCCGGAAAACTTCCTCTGGCTCACGTCAGGGACCCGACACCGGGGACGGCGGTGGCCTCCGTTCAGGGACAACAGGGCTGGTGACAGGCAGGGGTGAGGGAGCGGGGGCTCGTGAGGGGGCAGGAGGCGTCAAGGCAGAGACACAGGCCGGTGTCTAGTCAGCCGCCCCTCCCCCCCACCGCAGTCCCCCTGAAGGTCAGCTCGGGGCTCTGCACCCAGGCAGCGTGTGCCCTAGAGCCGTGAGGCCAGGCCAGAACCCGGGCTTGGCTGCGGGCCGGGGCCTTCCGGGCGCCGTGAGCCCCTGTGCCGAGCGCAGGGGGACAGCGAGCCTCGTCCCCGGTCTTTCACGAGTGCGCTGAGCACAGCACGCATTCGGGCGCCAAGCGGATCCACATGTAGATCGGAGCCCCCTCGCTTGCTTGACTCGGGGAAACTCCCACCGTGTGGAAGGCATCCCAGGGCAGCCCCTGGGGCAGCCCCCCCCCCCAGCCCCCCGACCACCAGGCGCTCCCGCCTTCCCTGGGGGGTCCGGGGCCAGGAACAGGGGCCAGTATGTGTCGACCTGACAGCCGATCTCGGAGGGACCCTCACCCCGAGGAGCTCCGGCAGCTCGCAACTCCCAAGGCCTGGACACGGGTGTGGGGCAGCGCGTCTTTGGAGGTGTGTCCCTCGAGGTGTCTCTGGGGCGTGTCCCTAAGTGTGTCTCCAGGGGGCTTGTGGGGGTGGGGTGGGATGGGAAGAGGGGGGCGTGTCTGGGGTGGGGGAGGGCATATCTCCTAGGGCGTGTCTCCAGGGGGCGTGTCTCTGGGGGCGTGTCCCAGGGGGCGTGTCTCGGGGCGTGTCCATGGGGGGGGTGTCCCGGGGGCGGGTCTCCGGGGGCGGGTCCATGGAGGGCGTGCCCCGGGGGACGTGTCTCTGGGGGCGTGTCCATGGAGGGCGTATGCGGGGGCGTGTCTCCAGGGGCGGGTCCATGGAGGGCGTGTCCCGGGGCGTGTCTCCAGGGGGCCTATCTCTGGGGGCGTGTCCCGGGGGGGGGTCCCCGGGGCGTGTCCATGGAGGGCGTGTCCCGGGAGTGGGTCCATGGAGGGCGTGTCCCGGGGCATATCTCTGTCGGGGGGGGGGCCCACGGGGCGTGTCTCTGGGGGCGGGTCCACGGAGGGTGTGGGGGGAGTGTCTCCGGGGGCGTGTCCATGGAAGGCGTGCCCCAGGGGCGTGTCTCCGGGGGCGGGTCCATGAAGGGTGTGTCCCGGGGCGTATCTCTGGGGGCGTGTCCCAGGGGGCGTGTACATGGAGGGTGTAGGGGGGCGTGTCTCCGGGGGCGTGTCCATGGAAGGCGTGCCCTGGGGGCGTGTCTCCGGGGGCGGGTCCATGGAGGGCGTGTCCCGGGGCGTGTCTCTGGGGGCGGGTCCATGGAGGACGTGTCCCAGGGGCGGGTCCCGGGGGCGGGTCTCCAGCCACAGTGTCTCCCTGAGAAGGGAGCCTGAGCCAAGGGCCCGCCTGCAGATGGGTCTCAGCGAGTCTTGGGGAAGGAGTCCTGGTCGGTGTTGGGGGCACGTCTGCCAAGTCCACACAGGACAGACGGTGGACACGCTTTTAAGTGGGAAGCAGCGCAGACCAAAGTGAACAAGGTGGTGCCACGGAACGGGTGTGGCCCCTCGCGTGGAGTGAGCATGCAGCGTAAGCCCGGGAGTCACCACGCGGGGGCTCCTCGCCCAGGACGGGACCTCTGGTTGCTCCGGGCTGAGAAGACACTGCAGAGAATGGTCCCGTGGGGGGGGAGGGGCGGGGACACGGTGCAGGGGGCGTTCCCGTGAGGGACATGACACCGTCTCAGCCACGTGGAAGGCCGCCCACGGGGCCCCTTCCCACCGCAGCTCTGTCCTCGTCCCGTCACAAGGTGTCAGCGGACGACAGTCGTGTGCAAGCGCGGTAACCAGATTTGGGGAGTTTTCAGGGGAGCAGGATGACCGAGAGACCTGGGGGTCCGTGGAGACTGGCAAAGTCATTCTGGAACAGTCGCGGGTTCACAGGCGGAAACAGGAAGCGACACACAGGTACTGAGCGTGCAGGCGGAGTGAGAGCCTGGCACACGCTCGGTGCAAAGCTGCTCGCGACACAGAGCTAACGTCCACCAACAAGGAAGTAGCCAAGTGGGTTTAAACCACGGGAGGCACGTTCCAAGGGTTCCTAGGCTCATGCTTCAACCAGAGGGACAGGGAGAAGCGCGTTTGTCCCGCCGTAGAGACAGTGCAGGGGCATTTCCAGGGCACGAAGCCCCTTCCAGGGTGAGCGACTGTTGTCCCGTCAGATGTGTCCCTGTGTGCACGCACACGTGTGGGTGTGTGCGTGTCTCTACGTCCACGTGGGTTGTGTGTGTGTGTGTCTGTGTCTCTGTGCGTGCATGTGCCACAGTGTCCTCTCCAAACTGACCTCTCAATAAACAATAAAATAAATACAGAAATAATTATTTTTGTTTTGCCTGTGGGTTAAGGTAACAGGGGTCAGAAGTGACTGCGTGAACGGCACACTCTCAGGGCCCCGGTGTCCCTATTTCACATCTGGGCTGAGTGTCTCCAGCAGGGACGCTGGGGACAGAGGGTCACGGACGGCTGGGGACGTGCTGCTGGAAACAGGGGTGGAGCCAAGGCACCTGGTCCTGAGTTGTGGCTCCGGCTTCAGGCCTGGGTCCATCACCCAGCATGGGCACTGCCCCCTCTGGAGAGCCCACCCCACATCTGGAGCGGCCGCCCCTCCCGGCCTCCACACGTGCATCCTCGTGGCGGGTTTCCCACTTTTTCCTTTAAAATCTGCCCTGAGAAGTGCGACCCCAGATGTCTGCAAAAGCCCCGGAACCTGAAGGAGGGTGGAGGTCACCAGCAGGACAGCCGGCCTCAGGGGGGATGCGAGGGCAGCGGGACAAGACTGAGAAGCAGACGGAAGCCCGTCCAGGGCAGAAGTGCCCCAGGATCTGACGCGTGATCTTGGCCGTTGGGAGACGTTTAAACAACCCCGTGCAGGACAAGCTGGAAAGACAGTGAGGTGAATCCACTGCAGGGCAAGGGAGTGAGGACAGGTTGGGGACGATCTTCACCGCAGGGTGATGCTCTGGCAGGCAGACCCACAGAAGAGAGGTGGGGGAGACGTGGCCCCGGCAGCACCAGGGGTCAGAGGGGGAGGCCTCTTAGGGGCATCTGAGGCAGCCAGAGGAGGGACGAGCCCCAGGCATCTGCCTTCTCCTCCCTAAGCTGATGCATTGGGAACAGTCCGGACATTCAAAGCCACCTTCCCGTGAGGCTCTCGGACCACCCGACTCAGAGTGGCGGCCCCCGCACTCTCCCTTCCACCCAGCTGGGGCGCCTCCTCCCGCATCCCAGCCAAAGCCAGGATGCTGTGCGTGCATCGTGTGTCCTTAGGTGCTGAGTGAACGGGAAGGGAGCGGACACACACCCCATCTTCTCTGCCAGGTGACTTGAGTCACCCCACACACGGGCAGGGACGGCGAGGCCGTTGTGCGGGGTCCCAGCGCAAGGCAGGGGTTTCAGCACCCAGGTGGGGGTCCCAGCACCCACAGAGGAGCTGAGTCCATGGGAGAATGACAAGCAGGGGAGGAAGGTGCAGACTCACAAAGGGTCGGGGGACCGAGACCAGCAGCCTGACAGTTGCCGCAGACGAGGGGCAGGACTGAGCGTTTTCACGGCAGAAATCAGCACTCAGGGGCCGCACTCAGGGGTAGGGGGCCGGGCAGGGTGGCTGTGACTTCAGTGGACGGCCATGACCCCCGGCGGGACGGAGGGCTCACAGTGAGGTCAGGACCGGCCAACCGACCCACCTGAGGCTCTAAAATCATTACGTATGTTCCTTTGAGAAAAGAAAAGATAAATGCAGCGCCCTAACATTGCCCGCTGCGTGATCCCAGGGGAATGAAGCGCGACCTCAAACCCAGCCCTGCTGGGCCCGGCCTGTGCCTTGGGCCCCAGACAGCGACCTTGCCGGGACCTCTGGGTCCACGTCCACGTGCCCCATCCGGGGTGGCCACAGATGCCCTACAAGTAAGGCCCAAATGAACCGTCTCCGCAGGTAACACAGGTGCACACGGGACTCCAGAGGACGATGGCTCCATGGTGTCTTCTGAAGGGGCTGGGCCAGCCTGTGCGGGGAACCTGAGAGCAAGGATGGGGTCTTGTGGGGCCGGAGCGCCTCCCCCCTTCATCTCTGTTTGAGTTACTTTCGTGGTTTCCACTTGATCATCTGGAAACCCCTGCATCCCAGCTGAGCCTTTCCCCTGAGATCTGGACTCGAGTGTCCCCCTGCCAGCAGACACATCTGCCCCATCACCTGGCTGACACCCGCCTGTCCGAGCCGTCTCTGGACCTTCCCCTCGGGGCCCTGCTCCCATCCGCCTGGGCCACCCCGTGAAGGCACGAGGGAACTCCTCCACCTCCTGGGTCCCAGGCAGGCCGACACCCACCCTCCCGCCTCCTGGTCGGTCTCCAAGCCGGCCCTCGATTACCCTGCTCCCCCCCCCCCCCCCGGGTCCCCCCCCCCGGGCCCCCGGGGGGTTAAAGGCTTCCCCCCCCACCCGCCATGGGCTGTCCTCAGCAAGCAGTGGTGACAAGTCGAGCCAGGACACCTGCCCAGGTTCCCCCTTGGGGCCTCCGGGTGACCGGGGGTGGGCTCTCAGCCTCAGCTCCTCCCTGACCAGCAGGTGGCCGGGGTCGCCACGCGGCTGCCAAGCCCTTCTCAGTCCACAGCTTCTCTGTGCTCACCTGCTTCCCGCCAGCTCTGACTCCCCTTGCGCTCCGCACGGCACGCTGAGAATTTTGATGCAATTTCCGTTGTTTCATTGATCGATTCTTTCCTGATTGATCTCCGGAACTTCAGGTTTCCTGTCCGCCCTTTGTCTGCTTCTTCTTCAAGGAATATATGAATTTTAAATAAATATGTGCATGCACAGGACAGCTGCCGTTTGAAAAAAACCCATGTGCGTTCTCCTGCAAATATAGATTTTCTGGCTTCCGTATGAGATGAATAATGTCCCCTAAATGTATCTGCTTTGTAAATCCAGATTTTCATACATCATGTTTTCCTGGAGCAGAGCTGAGCGATAAGTAGATGTTCCCTATTCCTCCTTGAGATAAGTTCTGGGAAGGAAATACATCTTTTGAAGAACAACTGGTAACAAGTTGGACAAGGCCTTCTATCGCTCATCCTGCCGTGGCCTCGACACGGGCTCCGAACAGAGGTTTTACGGAGACCACGGCGTCGTCGGCTGGCACGCGTGCACGGCTCGGAGCACGCTGGTTATCGCCGGTCGCTCTATTTTTCAAATCTGGGCCTCATCCGTGATCCAGAGTATTTCGTCTGTGCTGCCCTGAGTCTTGCCAGGCAGGCCCGTCACCTCTTTAAATGGACACCCAGGCATCCACCACGTGTGGACGTGACCCTGGGCCCGTGGGCTCCGCCTGCCCGGGGAGGCATCGGGAGTATTACGGGGCCACACGGATTTCTGTTCCGGCAGCGATAGGAGAACCGCGCCCCCCCAGGTGCCCAGTGTCCAGGGTGAACCTCAGATGTGGGGAGCCTTCCTCCATCAGGGACTCAGTTTCCCTCCTTGTAAAACAGGGTTTTAATGAGACTCACGCGATGGCACTTAGAACCTTCACAATTCGGGGGACACCTCTAGCCACGCCGCCTCATGTCTGCCCTGATGCTCTGGGAACGGGAAGTGGCCGCTTGTGGCAAACGGATCGTGCGTGGACCTGCCTTGTGGAACACCAGTAGTGGCTGAGACACTGCTGGCTCCGCGGAAGGACCCGGGAGCCCGGGGCCCGGATCCTGCCTTTCCTGACCTTTTCTGTCATCTGTGAAGCCTGAGGTTCCTGCTGCTACAACCGTGGGAGCACAGAGAAGGGGCTTCCGGAGGTGGGCCCAGGCCCACGAGGAGGAAGGTTGCCGTTCCAGAGGACCGTTCTCTGAGGAGGCAGACCGCGGGCCCCCGAAAGCCACCACGCCGACGAGCCATCACCCCTGCTCCACACGACCACCGCTGGGCTTCTGTACGTGGGGCGTGTGCGGACCCTCTCTGAGCCCACGCGTGGGCCCATGTGACCCCGGAGAGCAGACACGGGAAGAAGGCCTTCCTCAGGGAGGAACCCAGAGCAGACGCGCCCCAGGCCACTTCCCCGTGACAGATGGGCCCCCTGGAACGAAAGCCCGCGTCCCCCCGCTGCAGGGCCGGCGTGGTAATTAATAGCCAGCTGAAGGAGCTTGATTGCTGTTTCTGGGTCTAAAAATGGATAAACAACCCGTATTGCCAGAAAGGTCCAAGCCGTATTCATCACCATTACAGAGAGTAATTCGCAGTGTGCTCGTTAATCAATCACTGCTCTCACTGGGGCTTTGGCCGGCTGGTCCCCGAGAGTGGACAGCCGTCACCGGCTCGCGGGCCGCGGTCCACACATGATGGATTGCGCTGCCATGGCTCCAATCTGGGCGGGATTGCTGGGGGCAGGGATGGCTTCCCACCGGCGTCCGTCCCCGATGCAAATGAGGAGGGGTTGCAGAGCAGAAGACTGGAGGGGAAGCCGAGGCGGGAATCAGGCCCCGACTCGTGGGGCCACGTGGAGACATGCCTGCCCGGTTCCGGGGCCCTCCTGGCCCGGATGTTACCCGATTCTGCCACGCACGCTGGTTTGGGGGCCGCCATGTACGTGCTCTTTTCTACATATGTGTTTTCAAGTTCACTTATTTATTTTGAGAGAGAGAGAGAGAGAGAGAGAGAGCAGGGGAGGAGCAGAGAGAGAGGGAGACAGAAAATCCCCAGCAGGCTCCAGGCTCAGCACAGAGCCCGACGTGGAGCTCGATCCCACGGCCCCTGAGATCACGACCCGAGCCCAAATCAAGAGTCAGACGCTCCCCCGACTGAGCCCCCTAGGTGCACCCGCGGTGTCCGTGTTCCTACGTAAAATAATTAGGTGTTGCACATGCGAAGCAGCATTTCCGCACGGCATCGCATTTACCATCTGGCAAAGGACGGGGATTCGTTCGGCGAGCGGCCCCGGTGGGGACGGCGGGCCCGGAACACGGAGTGAGCCTTCAGAACCGGAAGCGAATGCGGGAGCCTGTGGCAGGGACGGCGTGGCTCATCCTGTAGCTTAAAGATGCTGGTCCGGGTCCCCACTCCGCACGCGGGAGGCGGTCACCCAGAGCTCACGGCACACGGTCCAGGTGCCAGAGTCCGTGCGGCGGCTCCGGGGAGGATGAGGACAGCGGCCAGCGGCCGAACCTGGCGGGAACGTGCTCCTTCGGCCCCACGGAGACTTTACGGGGCAGGGCCTGCCCCGACCCCCTTTTTCTGGACGAGGAAACAGGTGCCACGTGGCGCTCCTGCCCCAGGGCAGCCTGAGAGACGGTCAGCGTGAAGCACTTGGGGCAACGCGGGGCCAGGGGGGCCCCGAGGTGTTCGGAGCACCGGCTGGAGGGACAGGATGTTGGAAGGGCTCCCTCTGGACACTGAACCACGTCCCCGCAGCAAATCCAGACGCAGGCCGGCTGACGACTCTGTTAAGGCCGCCAAGGCAGCTGGAGGCCAGGCAGGCTCCCTCTCAGAGAGCTACAGCGTGCGGACGGGCGTCCGAGGGAGGGGCTGCCGGAGCCCCGCCACCTGCCGGCCACCAGCGCCCCCTTCCTGCCCCTCCGCCCCCTTCCCGGGACTGTGGCCTGAATCGCCCAGCCTGGGGAGACCCCGCTCTCCGGGCGGCCAGGGGGCTCCTTCGTCGGATCGCTTACTCCACAAGCGTCCCCGGTCACAGACGCTCCAGAGTCTGCACATGACACTGTCCCCGGGAGCGAGCGAACCGAGGGCATACACACGCGCACACGGATGCACACGCGCTCTTGCCGGCTCCTTCCCCCACGCTGTGCAGGTGGAGTCTCGGTGAAGAGCTGCCTTGCTGTCGTCTGGGCTCCCGACCAGGACGCGCATCCCGAGAGGCAGGACTTAGCGTTTGCTGTTTGGCCAGAGGAGGCTTCCCAGTGAGGAGGCCTGTCCGGCCGAGTCTGGATTTCAGAGAAGCGGCACCTTTCGCCAGTGCGAGCGCGTCCCAAATGCTGCAATTGCCACGTGGGGCACGTTCACAGCGGACACGTATCCGTCGCATGTCTGAAATCCCTAGTTCCCCAGCACCGCCATTTTTGGTCGCTGAACCTGGCAGCCGCGGGCGAGAGGGCTGAGCAAGGTGTCTGCTGTGCACACAGTAGGAGCTCGAGGGGCTTGTGCTCACGGCCCCGGACCTTACGCTGAGTGTCGTGCGGCCAGAGTCACTCCGGGCCCTTTGAAAGACAAGCCAGAGGCGCGTTTTCAGCCTCCGTAATCGGGTCTCTTTACTGACGTAAGTGGAGGGCGAGACACATGCGGTCACAGCAAAGACGGCAAGATCCAGTGCCCTGCCCTCAGTTTCCCCCAAACACCACAGCCTGCACAAGGACAGGACACAACCCCGGGAGGGCCCCGTCGGCCTCCCGGAGCGGACAGTCACTTACGAGCTTGTCACCTGTGCGGTCACACCTTCTGGGCTCTGCTCTGGGGTCTGGGAGCTCCGAGTGGTGAAGGCAGAGAGACGTGCCCCGGATCTGGGGAGGCGAGAGCGGCCAGATCCAAATCCCAAACCTGAGAGGAGGCCGCAGGCAGAGCCCACGTGGGCCCCTCCCCCCGTGGCTGCTCTGGGGAGCCTGGCTGTGCGGACACGGCTCTCAGCCTCCCTCCCCGTGCCTGGGGTCAGGGTGGACCCCTGCAGAACTGAGCCAGCAGAAGGCTAAGAGACTGCAGGAGTGTGGGGACAGCGGGACAGAGTGCAGGTGTGACCACCATCGAAGCGGAGGGCTGTGTGGCCCGGGCTCAGGGGTGAACCGTTCTGGAGGGCGGCCAGCAGTGGTGCCCGTCGGGGACAGTGAGAGTCAGATCTGCCCGGCGGGTCCTTCAGAAGGACCCTGCCCCCCCGCTTCCACGGCCAAGCCGGTGGAAACTGGGGTCATCCCGGACCCCCAGAGCCCGCACAGCACCGCAGCGGGAAGAACCTTCCTTCTTTGTGGGGGGTCTGGGGCCAGGCCGTGCAGGGGCCAGGCAGGGACAGAGGGGAAGTGGGGGTGACGGGGGCTCGGGGGCCGCCGAGGGCACGGCAAGTGTGGGGGCTGAGTGCTGGTCCCTCGAACGCGTGACCACTGGAGCCTGTGCACGTGGCCTCTTTGGGACAGAGGGTCTTTGAGGTGCCGTGGAGACAAGGACCTTGAGGTGATAAGGTCATGGATTTTTCCACCCCAGATCTGAACACAAGTGTCCCTGCGAGAGGGGAGAAGACAGGGGATGAGGAGCAGAGAGTGGCCGGGGGAGGGTCTTCCCCTGGAGACGTGGCAGGGCGCCTGTCCCCTACCTCAGCCCAGCAGGCGTGACCGTCTACGGGGTCCCGGGCCCGGGTTGTGGTCATTGGCTGACACAGCCGCAGGACGTGCACTACCCGGGACAGGGTTTGGGGACCTCGCGGGTCCTCAGCGGGGAAGATCTGAGAGAGACAAGAGCATCCCGGGGTCGCGGAGAAGGTACCGGTCCCTGCAAGCCCTCCCCAGATTTCACCGTGTGCCTCTCTCCCCGTAGGCCCCTCCCCCACTTGGACGTCAAGGCGAAGTCCCTGGGTGTCCGTGGGGATGGTGACACCCCCCTCCCCATCCCTGAGACCTTGGGGGAGGCGGTTGCCTCTGCATCACCCCCAAGGAGCGCCAGACCCTGAGAGCCTCCCGTGGCGGGTGGGGGGCCTGATGCTTTCCCCAGAGCAGGTGCAGCTGAGGAGGAGAGGCCGAGTCACACACACGCTGAACCCCACGCGGGATTTCAGGAAATGGCCGCCCAGCTCTGTCCTCGGAACTTTCCGGGCCCCGGAGCTGCAGGCGTGGCCCCGTGTCAGGGGCACGTGAGCAGAGGCCTGTGTGCTCGGCTCCGCAGCATCCAGGCCACCGGCTGGTACTCGCTGCCCCCCCGGGATGGCTTCCAAGTGAAGGTGGGTCAGCGTGGAGCCGTCCACAAGGCCCAGGCTCGGACTTCACAGTTTGCGCTTTGTCCCCGCTCCCGCCTGGTGCCGTCCTCACAGCCCCTGGCCGGGCGCCCACATGGGCCACACTCTGTGTGTGCTCGTGGCTTCGTGGCCGAGTGATAGCGTCAGGTGGAGCTCAATCCACTCCCAAGGTGAACATTTTACTTTTTGTTGAAAATGTCCAAACGCTTCACATTCTGTTTCCTGTAGCTTATGATATCGGGTGTCTTCAAAGAACCAAGTCAATAATAATTTAATGAGAGAGAGAAAGGAGGGGGTAGGGAGGAGAGGAGGAGGAGGGAGGAAAAGGATGAATGAGGGAGGAGGGAGGAGGGAGGAGAAGGCGAAGGAGGGAGGGGAGGG
>NW_024412413.1:1474304-1476665 GCF_014898765.1 Herpailurus yagouaroundi | reverse complement strand
GGAGGGAGGAGGGGGGAGGAGGGAGGAAAAGGATGAATGAGGGAGGAGGGAGGAGAAGGCGAAGGAGGGAGGGGAGGGGAGAAGGGAGGAGGGAGGAGGGAGGAGGAGGAGGGAGGAGGGGGGAGGAGAACGGGCAGCATCCTGGGCTCCGCCTGGGGCGCAGGCGGGGACATCAGGTCCCTGCAGCGGGCTGTGTGAGTGGCCGCGCTGGTGGCCTCGGCCCAGCTCTGTCCGTGCGTCCTGCTGGGACGCGTGTCCGAGGCCGCGTGCGGAGGGGTCCTGCGGCCCGGCAGCAGGTCCGCGTTCTGCGTCTCGTGTGCCTCAGCCTCCCTCCCGCGCCGACCGACATCACTGAAACATTCGGGGGTTTGTGTCTGAGAAAGTGTGGGGCTCACCTCAGTCACCTCTGATTAAATGACCCAGCCGGCTGCTCGGCCGCTCCCACAAACGAACACATTTGCAGCCTTTTTTCTTTCTGTTGCAGGTCATTTTCATGGCTGGTTTCACTTTGCAAGGATGACAGAAAATATTAATAAAACATTTGATGTCTAAGTTTGGGTGGAACGTTAATAAATTAGATGGGCATATTTCATTTGTGCTCACGTGACGGTGATTGGCTTAAAAGGGACCGTTTGAGGAGATGCTCCCGGTGAAGTTTGGAGTCTTTGGAGGTCGGGCTGGAAAGGGCAGAGGTGGGGTGCCTGCAGGGGAGGAGAGGGGCGCAGGGAAGGCTCAGACAAGGGTCCCCGAGCCATGGGGCGGGGGGGGGGACGGGGTCCCCGCCTCCTGTTCCGTCCCCTGACTTTCCGGAAGCCCCTCGGGGCGCACGTGGGGACTTGGTGCAGGAGATGTGAGCCGGGCCGACGGCCTCGTCCCGGTCAAGCGTCCCCCCCCCCACCCACCTCTCCCCAGCGGGCAGAGGCGGTTCCCGAACCTGTTGCCCCTTCACTGGCAGACTCTGAACTTGAAGAGTGACCTCGGTCCTTGCGTGTTCCACGGGGAGTAGACAGGTGAGAAGTATTTATAAAAGCGGGTTTTTTCGGACGAGCTGCTGACCGACGGGAAGGGTTTGGGAAGGGAAGGGAAGGCAGAGTGAGCCCAGTGGGAAAGGGGTGTAGGGTGTGGGGCGAAGGGATGGAGGTAAAACACTGTCAGGGGCTCACCCAGCAGGAGGGGCCGCCTGTCTTCAGGGACGGACAGCTCAGGGTCCAGGGCACGGAGGCCACGGCCTGGGGTCCCGGGGCCTCGGGCACAGCAGGGGCTTCCCAGGTTCCCCGGTCCTGGCTCCAGGGCTGCTGGCCCTGCCCCAAGGCCACCTGTGGGGTCAGGCTCTGCTTTGCGCTGGGCGGGGGCACCGCGGGGGTACAGGCCTGGGAACCAGGGCCGGTGCGTGCAGGCCTGGCCGGGCTGGGAGGAGCCCGGAATGCGGCCTGGACGCTCCGTTCATGAGGGAGCAGGGCCACGTCTGGGGGGTGGGGTGTCCACATGAGACGCTGTGGGGCCCCTGAGATGGCGTGGTCGAAGGGCACGCCCTGAACACACACACATGCACACACGTAGGCACTCACACACACACACGTGCACACAGACACGCACGCACAAGCGTGCACAGAAGCAGAGGCACAGCCGCACTTCTGCAGATGTCTGCAACAAACGGCAACGGGCCAGTCCGGCCCGGGTGAGAACGCGTGTGGCGCCCTCTCGCGGCGCGTTCGCCACAGCTCGGGATGGCGTGCAGAGCCCTGACTCAGGGGGCCCCGAGCCGGGGTCAGCGCCCCACTGGCACTGTCCCAAGCGCTCCGCGCTCTCCAGCAAGGGGTCCCACGCTGCCCGTTCGTGCTGGTGATGTCGTGTCGCCTGCTGCTGTGACGGGGGGGACGGTCTCACTTCCTTCCCCCCACAGCTCTGGGCTTGGGACCCACAGCCTGTCCCCGTCACCCTGTCCTGGAACGGGGCGCCCACACCACAGGCCCCTCCGGGCAGGCCGTGGTGTCCCGGCTGGCGCTCCGTACCCTAGACCACGACACCCTAACAGCAGGGCCACCACACGTAGGTCTTGCACGTGGACTGATTTTACGGAACAGGTTCACTCATTTGAGAAGCGCCTGGCCGTCTATTGGGTGTAAGTCACAGAACAATTAACTCAATATTTAAATAACCAGCTTTTCACCGTGTGTGTTGGAATGTCACAATTACAAAGCACTTTTAATTGTTTGAAAAAGTCGCAGGCTGCTGAGTATTTTTTTGCAGTCAAAAACGATACCCACGCGTGAATTTTGCCGCGTGTAGATATTAACCCTTAAGACTGCACATTTGCACTTTCTGCCTCCGTGTTTCGGGACGTGGGTCCGAGGTGGCAAC
>NW_024412413.1:1456960-1474294 GCF_014898765.1 Herpailurus yagouaroundi | reverse complement strand
TGGAGCGAGTGTGATGTAAGTAAGGTACGTGGGCGCCTCACCGCCATCAGTGGGTGGTGGGTTCTCATTCTGTGTCAACGTGGCCGGGCCCAGATACCCAGGCACCTCACCAAATGCTGTTTCGGGTGTCGCTGGGAAGGAACCTTGTGGATGTGGTTGACATCAGCTGACTCTGGGCAGAGGAGATGACCCTCGCGGTGTGGGTGGGCCTCATCCAATCAGTCGAAGGCCTTAAGAGGAAAACCGGAGGTGGCCCTGAGAATCAGAAGTTCCTGCTCCAGACGTAGCGTCACCTCCTGCCTGAGTTCTCCCCACTGGCCAGCCCAGGGGACGTCCTCCCAGGGCCTCCTGATGCCCCAGTGTGATAACAGTTCTGTTACTACACGAGCAGCTCCTCAGGGAGTGACGGTGCCGGATGACCCGGGAACACCCACCCGGTGACGGGGGCAGGCCAGGGACAGGCGGGCACGGGGAGTCTGGTCCGTGCCCACACATGGCGCTGGCCTCACCCCACGGTAGCATCATGTGATCACTTGCTGGACACCCTGTGGCCACGTGTGTGACACAAGACGGAGGGACAGATGGATGAGAGCTGGATGTGAGTCTCTTCACAACCTGGAGAGAAGCAGGAAGCAGGTGGGAGAGACGCAGAAGTCACCAGCCCGGCTCCAGTGGGACACGGAACACTACCTTCTCCACGGAACGGCCCCAGCCCCTCCGGACCACGCTGCCGATTCGTGGTTCGCAGAAACAGAATGTTTGGCGTCAGAGGGAACTCAAGCTCATCGGTCAGATAAATGATCTTAGATTCTGAAATAATGAAATCTGTTTTGGCGAATTTGTATAGCAAATGGTTTGAAAACAGCATTCAGGTTATTTGGTGCCCTTGAGTGAGTTTGTGAATGAATGAATGAATGAATGAACGAACGAACAAACGAACGCTTCCAGGACCTGTGTGCCATCACTGTGCTCGTCGTGCCCGAAGTTACGGTCGGGGAGACTGAGGCTCAGAGGCATCGTTTGAGTCTCTCTGGAGTCACTGCCCCCACGGGACTTCCTGGGTGGTCACCCGGCGTGCGAGGTCCCACCGAGTGGTGCTGCCGTGCCCGTGAGCCCAGGGCCCGGGTCCCCGGTGAGGGAGTGGACGGGACATGTCCCATTGGACCCGGCAGGGGTGGCCGCGAGCTCATTCCTGCACCGTCCTTCCAGCAGCCCCCTGCAGGCGGCAGGAGGTGGGGGGTCCCCGAGGGCCCCCCCCCATGTCTGTTCCATGTTGTTCTGCATCCCCCGGGCCGCCCCCGTGTCCCAATGCCTCCCTCGCCTGCGCTGCGTGGGGTCCAGTAAGTGACTTTCCTGCCACAGCTCCCACACCCGGTCACCCCAGCCCACCTGCCCCGAGCACAAAGTTTCCGGGCGAAGGAACGGGGGCGGTGGCGTGGAGTGCCCCGAGTCACAGCCAGGACGGGCAGAGGTGACACCAGCCGGCGGGCAGGCCAGCACCCGGCCCGGGGAACCGCACGGTCACATTCAGACAGCGCCCGTCTCGGAACCGAGGGCCTGAATGGGCTTGTTTTGTTGATTATTTTTGTGTGTGATTCATGCATCACTTTGGTTTAATGGTTGCACGAAAGCTATAAGCCTACGGGATTTATACCTAATTAAGTAATATTATAATGAAAATCACTGAGGTCAACACCGGTATTCTGCAGCAATTACCTTCCCCGACGAGGGAGTTCTGCCTGTGAGAAGCTCCAAGCCCCCGGCGCCCCGCGGAAGCCTGCGTTCTCCAGCGGCGGGGGACGGCACGTTCTGGGGCCGCCCCACGGGGGGAAAGGGGGCCGGGGTGCGCCCCGGGGCTCGCGCGTGCTCCCCCTCCCGGGGCGCGGGGGTCCCCAGCCGGCTTCCCCGGAGCCTCCGGGGCGGGAGCTGAGCCCCAGGACCCCCGAGGTTCGAGGGCATTAATTTAAAACAGCTGATTGCCAGTGAAAGGTCTCATCAAAGATTAAATAAGCATAATTTAACTGAGGGAATGATAATAGATTTAGTTAAGAAGAGAAAAAAAGGAAAATTGAATTAGAATGCATATTTGAGGAAAAATCGGAGTTTAATATAATTACACTTAGAGCTGAGACAGATTACAATTACCATGTTTCAGAGGTGGGATTTTTAACTGGGTTATGTAAAATCAAGTCTGGGTCTTTGCCCTGCAATAGGTCAGGGTCAGGGCTCGGAGCCCGAGGAGGGGACTCTGGCCCCCCCGGCCCCAGGAGGCAGGGGCACGTCACCTCCTCTGTGGCTTTCGGGGCCCGGGAGACCGTGCCGGGCACGTGGCCCCCCACGGAGGAGGCGGACGGGGGCCCCTTGATGGCTCCGACCTCGGGGACCCCGCAGCCAGGCTGCGGGCAGAGCAGCCGGCTGACAAATGTCTTCACCAGATTAGATTATCCTCAGAGCTGATCCAATCACCTGGGCAGAAATGAATTATGACGGCAGGCAAACCCCCTCAATTCCGCCCCAAATCAGGTTTCCCAGATGGCGCTTTCGCTCCCTAGTCCTGAACTGGCCACCTTCACAGGAGGGAGCCCACGGGGGCCGCGTGTGAGGCAGGCGGGTGCGTCTTTCACCTGCACACGGGGTCCTCGCAGCCCCCCGGGGTCCCCGGCACGTGTGGGCACAGCGAGGACCCCCGCCAGGACCGGCTGTGCCGTGTCTGTGGACCGTGGACGCCCCCGTCCAGGACTCTGGGCTCCGTCGTTGTTGTGGGTTCAGCTGTGTCCCCCGGACCCGCACGCGGAGGCCCTAAGCTCAGAAAAGCTGGAGATCAAGCCTTCCAAACTGTAACTGAGGTCAGATGAGGGCCTTCCTCTGATGCTGCTGGCGTCCTTTGAAGAAGAGGCGACAAGGACACAAACACAGGCACATGGCGAAGACACACGGCAGCCAGCGAGCCCGCGGAAAGACGCTGCGCCTGCGGTCGTTGGCGTTTGCCCGGAAAACCCCGAGAGGAAAGCGTGAGGCACCGACCTGAAGGGCGAAAACAAAAAACGACCAAGCGGGCCGGGTGTCGGCAAGAGCAGGGAATGACGGGAACTGTGGCCGCGGCTGGCAGGAAGGAAATGGCACAGGCTCTTCGCAAAGCGGCCTGGGGTTTCCCGTGAGGTCACACGCACCTGACCGGACGGTCCAGCCGCTCCACGCCCGGCGTCCACGCAGGAGCAGCGGGAGGGACTTGGTCAGGCGTGTTCACCGTGACTTCATTCAAATTTGGAAAAACGTGCAAGGTCCCCAGTGTCTGCGTGCAGGGTGGGGGACAGGAAAAGGCGGGTATCCGTGGCGGCATCCGTCTCAGCGGCTGAGGCGGGAGCTACTGTTGGTGGCTGCTGGGGCCACGGGAGCCCGTGCGGTCTGGGAAGGCCACCGAGCATCGTTCAGGGTGGCGGGGACGTGGGTGCAAACACTTGGCAGAAGTCCCCAAACCGATCTCTTGAAGTGGGTGCACTCGATTGTGCGCCCGTGTGTGAGCTCCGTGGCCTTCCCACGGCCCCCAGCCCCGCGCTGGGCCCCTAGGAGGCACTCAGGAGCCCACAGGACATGCGTGGGGTCCGGCCCCGCCCCTGGGGCCCCCGTGGTGCCAGCGGGCGGGCACGGCCGTGGGGCTGCCTCTGCACAGATGCGCTCGCTCACCCACACCCCACGCCCGGTCCCCAATCCATGGGGCCGAGAGCGGCTTACACGGACTCCCAAGCCCTCTGAGCCCTCCGCTCCCTGCACTGTGGTTACGCGCCCAAAGGCAAGGCCAGCGAGGGCAGGGGCGCATGCCTGGGGCTCGGCACCAGCTCTCACAGCTGACCGGGCACCACGGCTTTGCCCTTTCTCGTGGAACTCAGGTGCCACGCCTTCTCTGACCACCCCCGTCACCCACACTCTCATTGTGCACACGGGCTGGGTTCTTTCTGGAGCCCCGGGCTCATGCTCCGCATCGTGATAATCACCACACGTCCATGGAGGATCCCTCATCACGTCGGGCCTCACGGAAAAGCCGGTCGCCCCCTGGGACGTCCTCCCCCTTGCAGGGACACCTCTTGCGTTGGGCCGATCCCCTGGCCTCCACGTGCCCTGCGGAATGTGACTCCGGGCCACCGCTCGGCGCTCGGGGCCCTGAGCTTCCTGGCTGGCAGGGAGCTGCTCGCTTCTGCCGCCCCGCGGGCACCGCTGACCCGTTTCCCAGACCCGGACGGGGAGTGGGGGGCGCTGGCCTAGTGTTGGTCACCAACAAGCCGCTCTTCTGGAGCCTGTCTGCCCCCCAAGTCCCTCCCGCCCCCAGCAGCCTGGGGGGAAGTGGACGCAGCCCTGGCCAGGTGACCTTGGGGAGACTGCTTCCCGCCCGCGTCCTCAGCGCCTCATCTCGCGCGGGACAGGTGCAGCCCCTCGCGGTGGGCGTGTGATGGGGGGAGAGAACACGTGTCCCGGGGCGCGCCCACAGCCCGCACGCGGGGCAGGTGACGCTGTCACTGCTCAGACTGCGCCCAGCAGCCTCCGCGAGGGCGGACTGTCCCTAAGGGGGACTCGCGCTCAGCCTCAGGGATTGTGGTGAAAAGTTTAAAGTCAAGGCCCAACAATTAGGCATTTCCCCAACGTCTGGTGAAAACGGGAGAAGGGAACGGCCTAACGACCAGTCCCCTGCCCACTCTGCTCCAGGGACAGTCCCCGAGCCAAGCCACCGCAGGACCAGGCTCTGTGTGGCCCTGAGGAGGGGGCTTGGGTTCCCCCCCCCCGCCCCCACCAGGACCTGGGCACCTGCTCTCTTGCCGGTAAACTCTTCCCCGGGACGCGTCAGGGCTGACGTCCTCACCCCCAGGCTCTGAGGCATGGCCGATGTACGTCATCAGCAAGCCTTCCCGGACCTGTAAGAAAGAAGCACAGGATTCCGGAGGATTCCGGAGGATTCTGGAAGATTCTGGAGGAGCCACCTGTGCCTTTTCCCTCAGGACTTACGTGTATAGCTATTAACATGTCAAGGTGCTGATAATGGGGTGCCTGGTCGTGGGACTTCCTGGCGAGAGGCACCCGTGGGAGTCCTGGCGGGCAGCCGCAGGGGGGGGGAGCACATGGCAGCCTCCTGCGGGCCTGGGGAGCCCCCACCTGCGAGCTAGCCTGTGCGCCCTCCCCCCACCTGAGGTTCTGGCCACCCCTCCGCAAGGTGGGAACGCGATCTTCCTCCCTGAGGCCCACCAGCCAGCTGCAGGGCCTCCCTCAGTCCCACGTAGCTCGGTCGAGGCGCCTCTCTAAGCGGACGCTGGTCCGGGGGTTCCTGCCTCCCGGTCTGTGCCCCAGCACGGCCATGGGAGGCTCTGCGGTGCCGAGGGCTGGGCCTCACTTACGGCCTCCCCGGGGGCCGGAAGGTCAGCTCGGCCTCTGCCCCGTTTAGGTGACCGCACCCCTCTCCGGAGCCACTGATCAAGTGGAAACCCACCTTGCGAACAACCGGGCTGAGATTGCGTTTGTTTTGCTCCTGCCTGGGGTCTGGGCCCAGGGGGACGTCCTGTCTCTGTCCTTCTGGGTGTGGGCAGGGGCCGGGTTCACCCGAGGGCTGGCTCACCTGCAGGCCTAGAGGCAGGTGCCGGGCGTGGCTGGACCTCAGGGGAGCAGTGGCTGCGGGGCATCCTCACTCGCGACCCGGGTCCTAAGCCAGTCAGAGCAAGCCGCGAGCGCGTCCGACAGGCACCGTATCGCCTTTTGTCCCCTGGCCTCAGAAATCACTCAGTATCGTCTCTGCTGTGTTCCGCTCATCTCTGCCCCAGAGTTCGAGGGGGAGGGGAGGGGACACATCTTCCTGACGGGCAAAGGCAAGGTTTGGGCGGCCTGCGTCAGTATCAATATCGCCATGGAGATTTTAGGAGCACGCAGCTTGGTGCCGTAAGACCCCCCAGAATTCTCTATTACCCATTAGCCGCAAACACGGTGAATTCAATGCTTTCTTTTCAAGGCTTCTAGCTTGTAAATTTATTTCCTTGTCTTGTGTTTTGAAAGGCTGAACACAAGCCCTTCATTTCTGCATGAGCAAAGTGACCAGGCCAGCTTTGCTCACTCTCAGTCTCCCGAAGGGAGACAACGGGGGCGGGGGAGGGGACCCGTCGGAGCACAAGGAGGAGCCGGGGTCTGGGTGCCCAGCGCAGGGACGGAACCCTGCCGGTCGGGGGCCGTGACGGAGCCACACGGCTCCCAGAGCCAACAGGCTGGGAAAAGCAGGTGCCATCACAGTGAAACAGAACCGGACGTGGGGCAGGATACAAGCTGGGTTCTGGGTGAGGCTGACAAATAAAGGTGGGAAGGTCATCGGCCCTGGGGGACCAGCGCCTCTCCCTAAAAGCACCGTTTGCATCATGAAGGAGTTTGAAGACCCAGAAAGGGCACCAAGATCAAACAGACACTCACAACTTGGCCATTTTTGCCTCCGACCTCTCTTTCTAGAGAAGAAAGCGCGACAGACGGTGACTCACTCGTATCGCCTTAGTGACTGATTCTCTACGGCAAGATACAGCTGTTCGCTGAATTTCAGACTCACCTTTAAAAGGGTCCTGTCTGCCTTACTTGTGTCACATGGACCTGGGCATAAGATCGTCAAGTTCCACAGGAAACGAGGTCGGGATTGGGTTTCAATGTTATAGCCTTACGATGCTGAGATTTCTGATCTGCAAACAACATTTCTCTCTCCATCTGTCCGGGTCTTCTCCTACACCCGCCATAAATTGTGCTATTGTTTCCATAGATATCATGTATGTGTTTTGTTAGTGTTCTTCCTGCACCTGGGCACTTTATGGATATCGTAAGTACCGTTGGCGATACGAGCATGATACGCCACGCAGGAGAGACAGAGGTGGTATTTCATACGACCCCTCGGGCTCGTGTTGCAAAGCAAGCACCGTATGACACTTAACTTACGTTTTGTCTTAAAGACCTTATTCTGCTTTGTAGCTTTATATTCAAGAGTAGTTTAAGTGTGAGATAATTATGATCCTGAGAAGGTTGGAAAATGGTGAAGAAAATTGCTCAGAAACGAGGAGGCAGCTTCTGAAGATTGCATCCCCTGCGGTGTTCCTGCCATCCACACTTTTACTTCGGTGAGGATATTACAAATGTGTCTTTTCTTCTGTGATAATTTCTAATTTGTTACAAATGGCACGGAGGAATTGGTGTGATTTTGCGCGCAGAAACTTATCCAGCACTTTTTTGGATCCACTTTTCGGTTCCGGTAACATTCTGTAAATTCTCCAGAATTTTCTGTTATTTGTTATCTGCAAACATGGTGACCCAATGCTTCCTTTTCAAGTCTTATAACTTGTATATAACTTTTCTTGTCTTATTGCTTTGGCCAGGGTCTCCGTCTCTCCAGTGCAGCCAGCGGCCTTATGATGCTCTTAACATCGATGGAGATGCTTCTGGAGTTTTGTCTTTAAATACGATATTTATAATATTTTCTGAGATGCCAAGTTTGCTAAGAGTTATCATGGGTGACTGTTGAATTTTGTCACACGCTTTACTTGCATATACTAGAGGGAGCTAATGATTTTTCCGTTCTGATCTGAACCGATGATCTGATTTGAGCCAAACATTTATTTAATTGGTCTGAAGTCACTTACAGTCTTCTCTTTGAGTTTTAAATATCTCTCTATGTTTTTAAAGTTTACTTATTTATTTTGAGAGAGAGAGAGAGAGAGAGAATAAGCAGGGAGGAGCAGAAAGAGAAGGAGAGAGAATCCCAAGCAGGCTCCGGGCTGTCGGCACAGAGCGCAACACAGAGCTCAATCCCGCTTCTGTGAGATCGTGACCTGAGCCAAAATCAAGAGTCAGACACTTAAATGCCTGAGCCACCCAGGTGCCCCTAAATATCTCTATTTTTAAGTTATATTCACTTTTTCCAATGTAGGGTATTTCTTCTTTACTTATTGGTTATATTAACAATTTTTTTTCTTTTTCCTTAAGTTAAAAACATTGCATTTGTTCAAACTGATTTTTTTTCGTTGTAAGGTATTGATTTATGCTCTTGTCCTTAATATTTCCTTTTATTTCCTTTAGATTTATTTTAATTCTACTATATCCCAGAGTTGGGCATTTATCTACTTTCGCTAACGGAGCCACGGAAGGCTGTAAATCCCCCTCAAAGTTTTGTTTCAGCTTCAGGCCACCCGCTTTCGCAAGGTGGACCCTCGCTGCCTCTCTGTCGGCCACGCTGCTTCCCATCACCCTTGCATTTATGTAGAAACAAATTTTTAAGTTTCCAAAACTATGTTTTTCTATGCTCGTACTGTGTTTATTGTCCAGTAACCACAGAAAAATTGTGTCCATGCAAATATTAGGGTTTCACTCGTGTCGATTACGGTGTTGATTTGCAAATGTCTGATACATACTGGAAAAGAGTATTGAATATGTGTTTATAGCATGTGTATAATTATATTGCTTTGGGTACGGGATCGGTCCCCCATACCTCTATTTTCTCCAGTGTGTCAACTTTGTTATCCAAACCTGTAGAAGCACAAATATCTTTTATTTGTTTAGCTGAAACAAGGAGTGCGTGTAAAGCTCCCCTTTTAAGATGGTGGCTATAACCATTTCTTATCATCCTTTTTAGGTTTTTGCATATTTGTATATATATTTTGAAGGTTTTACTAAGTGAATATGAGTTTATAATAGTTCCATCTCCTCGTTTTATAAACCACTCACCATTACCTGAGTGTACTTCTCATCTGTAAATGTATCTTAAATTTGGATTTGTCTGAGACTAACATCGCTCCTCTACGAGGCACTTCTTTTCAATCCCTTTATTTGTAAACTTTTTTTATTTGTTTTATTTTTACCTCCTGTAACGTTTTCAAAACATTCCGTCATAGAGCGTCTGAATCTTCAAATCACATATAATTCGATTACATGCATGGGGGTTAAGGATATAGATGTACTTACTTGCGCCATATTAAAAAAAGAATTTTTTTACACTCTTCTTTATATTTCCTTGGTTTGTTTCTCTACCTTTGAGAAGAAAGGGCTGTTTTGTTTTCTTTCCCCTCTCTCCCCTTTCTGTCTTTCTGCACCAGGACCCCGTCTGAGCCCCAGATTCAGGCCCAGGTCTCATGTTGGGAGAACCCAACCACTGTCCCTGGGCGAGGGGGCACAGAGCCAGCACAGATAAGGCCGGGGCGGGCATCACGCCTGAGCCAGGTGGTGTCTGGAAGGCAGGGGGAGCCCAGCCCCACACCTGCATTCCCCAGAGCACCACCAGGAGGTAAAAACGTGGTAAAATCTCATCTCTCCAGAACCGTAAGAAATCTGGGAAATCCCTGGGGGAGTCAACGTTCTCATGCAGGGGTCAGTGGGATTTTCCTATAATGGGCTGGGTAGTAACTATTTTCTGCCCTGTGGTCCAAGAGGTCTCTGTGGCCACTTCTCAACTCCGCCATTGTGGCTCAAAGCGGCTTCAGCCACCGTGTGAGCGACCGAGCCCAGGAAGCTCTTGGCAAAGTAGGCAGCGGCCGCCAGGCCTGAGGGCCGTGCTTCCCGGGGACTGTTCTAGCACAGGCAGAGGTCATAGGCCGCTTCTGCACACACACTGTGCGTGTATGAGAGAAGGGTGCCCTGGGTATCTCCTGGCAACATCTGGAACGTCTCGGAAACAGACACTTTTGTTCAGTTACTTATGGATACAGTCAGGCGGAAGTAAGAGAGTGAGAACCACAAGGCAGATCTTTCTGCTTAGGATTTATTTGCATTTATTTACATACTTTGTATTTCAATGGGTCCCCTGGAAATGCTTTCAGGAGGATCCTGAGGGCAATTCGTAATGCTTGGGTCCATCAGGATCCCACTTAAGGTTATGGGAACGAACATTTTGTAATTAAATTTTCCTATCGAAATAACTGCACATCGATATATACTTAGAAGCAACAGCGCAGAGAACCCATGCAACCTTGTCGCAGTTTGTCACGATGGTAACATCTTGCAAAACCGTAAGGACATCAATACAGGTGCAGGTCGCCGTCTTATTCAGAGTCCCCCACACTGACTTGTCCTCTGTGCACCTGCGTACGCGGAGTTCTCTGCCAGTGCTTTGTCTTTGAGCCGAGAAGCGGTTTGAAGGATGTCCGGCGACCCGGGATTCCGGACAGGCTCCGGACAAAGTCTGGTTGCAGCAAAAGGGCTCCCAGCCGACAGCACATCGCTGTTATCTGCATGGATATTGCGGGGACACAATTATAAAAAAAAACAACAACAACAACAACAAAAAAAGAACTCACTTAACCTGGGCTAATGACAGCGCGAGAATTGCTCCGACCCTGGATTAACGGAAGTCAAACAGGGGTTAGCTTGACGGTAATTATGCTGAGGTTAAAAGCTTTCCACACAAGCCTTTCAATAACTGACTTTTTCAAAGACCTCGGGGGCCTGAACAAACTCCCGATATTTATTCAGGCTGAAAGTCTGACTCCGCTCAGACTGCTAAATTAATGAGCCCGGAGACCTCTTCCTTCCCCGACTAGGCTCTGTCTTTCATTTATCCCGCAGAGACACATCAACAGTCCAGAACACCATCCATTATTTGGGATTATTAATTCATCAGTTACTCGGTTGAAAAATCTGATGAGTCAATACGGCGAGTGGTTGGGACAGGGTAAGACCCCAGTGACAACCCACCTCGTTGCTTAGAAATAATATTCAGGGAACACGGATCAACAAAAGACCTTTTTATTAAAATATCAAGGATGAGCGTCTCCTTATGAAGCTCGGAGGTCCTAACTGAACTCCCCCGAGGGGAGACGTGGGGGTCCCAGGGCAGAACCTGGTGGTGTTCTGTGTAACCTTCCCCTGGCGGGGGTCTCAGGGGCCCTCTGGTGGGGACGGCGGCGGCCGTCTCTGTCGGCCATCCCACAGGTGCAGAGGCCCGAGATCCCGGCCTCCCCCGCTACTGCACTCCCCCACCCCTTGCACTGGGAAGGGGTGAGGACTGTCGAGGGGGAACAGAAGCAAAGACACCCCCAGCATGTGCAAAGGACGAGGTGGACATGTGGCCCCAAGACCTCCCCCAGAGTCTTACTTACTAGTTTAGAGAAAGTGAATGAATATTAACAAATCAGGAAGAAAGCAAATGAGTATTAATACTAACAACGGCAAGGGTAAGGACACACTGGCCCCCTGCTGTGAGCAGCCTCTTGGTCCTTTTTTTAACCCCGAGGTGAGCTGGGCATCTGCACGGCGACACTTAACATGTGCTAAACGGCACTGAACATCATCCCTAATATTCGCATGGCTCCTGGCACACATCCCGTGACCGAGCGCCCGGTCTGTCGGTGGCCAGGCCTGACCTGCGCCCTCTGGGTCCCTGTGGCCTGCACCCACTCGTGTCCAGGAGCAGCAACCTGTGTTGGATGGCCTGTATGTCCAGCAGGGACCTTGGGAGGGACGGCCTCTTAGGAGCTCTCGGCACCCTGACCTTCCTTTGTGAGCCGCTGAGAAGTGAGGAGTGGGGGGGGGGGGGGGGGGGCTCATTAATCCCCCCCTCCTGCCCATCAGGGCCTCCCAGGGGCTGACTCACCTGACTTTGGGAGGAAGCCCAGGCTCCCCCACTTTGTTTACCAGAGGCCTGAAGCATCCAGGGCCGGAGTGCTGAACTCGGTCACAAATGGGGCCTGAGGTCATTGTCAGGAAAATCCCTCTGTCCCCTGTTACTTCTCTGCCCCACGGGTGACCACACACACGGCACTTCTGACACAGCTGTGTGTGGACGGGCTCCCTCCACCAGCCGGGTCTCCGGCACCAGCTCGGCTCTGACAGCATCCAGCCTGAGACCGAGTCAGACCCGGCAGGTTAGAGGCCCAGGCCCGCGGGGCTGCCCCCAGCTCAGACCCCACCGCAAGCCTCTGACCCACCGCTGACCGCTGTAACTCGGGGCTCCGACGACCTGTCCCCTGTCCTCCGGGTCAGTAACCTGCTGGAGCAGCTCACGCGACTCAGGGAAAGTTCCCTTACAGGGTCCTGGCCTCTTACAAAGGAAACAAATCAGGATCAGCCGGGTGGACGGATGCAGAGGGTGGGGCCTGGGTGTGGGCGGGACCCGGGGTGTGGGCGGGGGTTTGGGCGCGGGCGGGGCCTGATTGTGGGGTGGGCGGAGTCTTGTGTGGGCGGGGCCTGGTGCGGGGGCGAGGCCTGGTGGGGGCTGGGCCTGGAGTGAAGGCAGGACGTGGGGTTTGGACGTGGGCGGGGCCTGGTTGCGGGGTGGGCGGGGCCTTGTGTGGGCGGGGCCTGAGTGCAGGGGGCGAGGTCTATGTGTGGGCGGGGCCCGGAGTGAAGGCAGGACGTGGGGTGTGGGCGGGGTTTGGACGTGGACTGGGCCTGTGTGTAGGCAGGGCCTGGGTGCAGGGAGGGCGGAGTCTGGTGTGGGCGGGTCATGGAGCGAAGGCAGGACCTGGGGTATGGGCAGGTTTTGGATGTTGGCGGGGCCTGATTGAGGGGTGGGCGGAGCCTTGTGTGGGCGGGGCCTGGGTGCAGGGGGCGTGGCCTAGAGTGAAGGCCAGCTTGGTGTGGGCGGGGTTTGGGACGTGGGCGGGGCCTGGGTGCAGGTGGGACCTGGGTTCGGGGAGGGCGGGGCCTATGTGTGGGCGGGGCCCGCTGGCCGACCCCAGGGTTCCAGCCTGGTTCTGACCAGGTCTGCCAGGGGCCTCGGCTTGAGGAAGGTGCGTGGGCACAGGGTGGGGGGTGGGTGGGCACACAGCTGGCTTCCCTGCGGTTCCCGAGGGTCCTCAGCCCCCCGGGAGCTCCCCACCTTGTCCTGGGCCATCTTCAAGTAGGTGAAGGGTTCAGAGGGGATTCAGGAGGCCAGGCCTGCCGGTGGTGTGTGAGGTCACCTTCGGGAGGAAGAGCTAAGGCACTGGGTGGGGACGCCCGACACGAAGCCAGGCTGTCCGGGCCCAGGGGCTTAGAAGCAGGGCTGGGCTCAACGGGGTCGCCTTTGTTCTTTTGTTTCATTTCTGGCCAGCGTCTCAGCGAGCGAATGCAGTCGCTTCTAACAACTACCTGGTGCCGGTCCAAGGAGGACAGCAGGGGGTCCTGGGCGCCGCACGGTGGGGGGACAATGTGGGAATGAACAGAAGGATCAGGACGAGGCTCCTGAGACCCTGAGGGGCTCCTTCCAGCTCCCCGCTGGACAGGATGAGGGAGGAGAACCCACATGTTCTGTCAATCCTCTGGATGCCGAGGCCATGGGCGGACACAGAGACACGTGCCTCCACGTGGGCTCAGGGCCACTGGCCACAGTCGCCGCGGTGGTGGCCAATGTCCCCGAAACGCAGCGCTGGCACCAAGAGACCAGCAGCGGCTGGCCAGCTGGCGCGGAGGAGCCCCTGGCTCAGCTGACGGCCGCCGGGCCTTTCCCGGCACCGGTCGCGGTACAGGCAGAGGGGCCTGGGAGCCACGAGCTCTGACCGCAGGCTGGCCCCGACTGGGGGGCCACTAGGGGGTGAGGGGGCCCAGGAGGCAGGACCGCAGGCAAGAGGGCCAGCAGGAGACCAGCGTGCAGAGATCGGGCCCAGAGCTTGGCGAGAGAAGGTTCCGGGAGAGCAAACCTCCTCCCTCCTGGAGGCAAGCCCTGTCCTTGCCTGGGACCCCGGCCGGGTGGCCCTCCGCCCACGCATCAGGATAAAACCCAGGGCTTTACGGGCTCTCCAGTCCCTTTGACTTCCTGTCCTGCTCTGCGGGGCTTTCCCCACATCTGTCGGGACCCTGCTATGTGTCACCAGAGGCACCTGGCTATTCTCTTGCTCCCCTGTTCCCTGCTTGACTTCTGACCCCGTGGCAGGTACGTCTGCTGGACATGGTCACATGGCATCCGCCCCGCATTGGAGTCCTGCTCCAGCCGCAGGCCGGGACCCCTACCAGGACAGAGCAGGTGCTCAGGAGACGAGCCTTGGTGGTGCCGGCGTAGAAGTCGCCTTCACGAGCACACACGGCCTCCTGACTTTTGGGCGTCCCACCGCTCCTGGATACCGGCCTCTCCTCCCACTGACAGCAGGTGGCTCTGTGGCCTCCCTTCTCCCCCAGGCACCTGATCCTCCAGCCGGGCCCCCTGTCTTTCCGGACAGCCTACCCCGGCCCTGTCTTTGCTTTTCCCTGCTCCCTCCCTGCGTGTGTCTGAGGACTTGGTCCCCCAGGATTGTCAGGCACAGACCAGCCCCCTCCGACCTCCAGTCGGAGCCCCCAGTCCCTGGCTTAGCTCCCACTTAGGCTGGAAAGTGAGGGAGGCAGAGACAGGACGCCCCAAAGGAGGTGGGGTCCCGGCCAGAGGGCTGGACTGGGGTGGGAGGGTCCCAAAGACCCACGTCGGCCGTGACAAGAAGGCGAGGAGCCAGCCGGGCGAGCTCGCGGGGCCAAAACTCCCACTTCAGGCTTGCGCCTTGGCCCCCCGCAGGGAGAGTCGCAGCAGAGCCCTGCGCTCAGCCAAAGTGGGTGATGGAAGCGAAGCCTGTCTCTGCCAGCGTTTCCCAGCCGCTTGGAAACACCTCGGCTCCAATGCTCTGCCTCCACACGCTCCGAAACCGCGCGTTTCCTGCCCGTAAAGATACGGGAGCCCTCATTGTGAACATGTCCGCGATGAAATGAGTGACTTCGGTCCAACGGAGGCCACTGTGGACGGGTTTGGAAGGCGGGTGACAAGCCTGGAGAGTGATCTGCAAAATCTAGATGAAGGAGCAAGGGACCGTGAGAGGGAGAGAAACACCACCTCCCGAGGAGGGGAGGCTCGTGGGGACCGTGACTCAAGCACCCCTGCTCGTGGGCTGTGGGAGGAGCGGGGCGCCTGCTGGGTCCCCGGGAGCCCAGTGGGTGTCGCGACGCTGTGTGGGGTGAGGGACAGGTGGCCGGGGCGTCCCTGCCCTCCCCTGAGTCGTGGAGGGAAGCTGAGGGCCCGGCAGGGTGGGGCGTACTCCCCAGGGCCGCAGAGCGGCCTCCGAGGGTCCTGACTTCACAGAGCGTCCCTGCAGATCTCAAGGACAGTGTTGCCAGGTAAGGCGGTCAGAAGACGCTTCAAGAAAGACTACTGTTGGAACTGAAAATACACGTGTGAACGCAACACAGCGTATTCTAACCAAAACCCCTAAAGGATTTGAAAGAGGTGTGTTAAGATAGGAGAGTGGTAGTCCGGGGCAGGGTGAGTCGGTCAGGAGAGAGGCCAGAGCACAGCCCCGACCAGCGTGCCCCCCACACTGGGACACCAATGGCTCACACACACCTGCAGTGAAAATTATAAATGGGTTGGTTCCCTTTGGGCAGGGCTGATAAAATTTAATTAACCCATAAAACCAGTAACAATAAAAAACATGACACACAGAAAACGTTTCAGGAACGTACCGTTGTGGTAAAGTGACCCTTTAGTCAATAAAACCGGTTCCACTCGTCCAGTGCAATGTGCCAGGTGCTCCTCTCTGTAACCCTGTACCGGTGTGCCGGGCGGATTTCATTTCCAACCCAAGATGAGGCCACAGAGGGAAGGACTTGACCAGGATTACTGGTGTTCCCGTTAGGGCACTTGACTTTCCAAGCCACCAAAGCCCCCAAAGAAATGACATAAGTGAAATAGGCAGAGCAGAAGCTTCAGGATCGGTTTGACCCAGCAGCTCAGTAGTTTCATAGGACCTGGTTTCTACCCCCATCAGTAGTTCCCAGGACATGACATTTCTTCACCCAAACCCAGAGAGAGGGGGCTCGAGAGAGAAGCGATGGGCTGCAGTGCATTGAGGTCCTCGGGTCAGGTGTTTGACCCCCAAAACAAATCAGTGTGGAGGGATGACGAGATCGCATGGCTAGGCCAACCAGAGTTTTGGGACACGGCCTGGCAGGTGCAGCCGGGAGGGGCCCTGAGTCAGAAGGTCCACGGTGGGGGACTGGAGCCCGGGTCTGCACTTACCCACCGCTGGAGGTGTTGGCAGCAACTTCCTGCTGGTCTCCGAACCCTTAGCGGGCAAGCTTGCGCCTCATCTCTCTTCCTGTGTCTTTGTGGGCAGAGCATGGGCTCCACGCACCCCCACAAGGCAGATGCTCAGCAGGTGATGCTGGGGACCGAACCAGGAGAAGCCAGGGTCAGCCAGCATCTGGCGGGCAGTTGGGATGCGTCGGGCGTGTGCAGAGGGCCCAGGCGCGGGTAGACCCTAGACGGGGAATGACAAAAATACCGCTTGCGTCCGGGCATTCTTGTGGTCACCGAGACTGGATGAAACCACAGACGCCCGGGTCCTCTGTCAAGCCCCAGTGGACAGGCTCAGTGCTCTGGGACCTGGTGCCGACAGCCAGTCCTGGAGAGGCCGTGCCCGCGCCTGCTCCAGGACCACCTGTCTGGCAAGGAACCAAAGTGAATTTTAAAGCTAACAGGCCAGAGTCGCAATTTTCAGCACAGTTGATGTCCCCTAATTCCACTCTCATTCACAGGTGTCACTGTGGGGAAGCCGACTGCTCTTTGAGAGGTTGGGAAGGACAGTCGCCTCGTGTCCTCGTCCGGTCCTGCCTGACGGGCGAGTAAACGGGTAATTAAAATCCCCTCGGAGCTGAAGGCGCGAAGGCCGGGCTCAGCGGTGGAGAAATGTGGTCCGTCGGCCCCTCCTGGGCAACTTGCGTGTCCCTGGCCCGGGCCCCTCTTCAAGACACTGAACACGTCTGTGACGCAGAGTGTTGTTTTGTTTCAGACACTGGCGTCTTCAGAGAGAAGAAAACGCTCCGCAGGTGCACAGAGTGGAGGCTTGTAGGTCAAGGCAAAGTGACGTTCAAGTGACTTCTCCCAGCGAGGAGGCTTGTTTGCACCACGGCCGCCCAGCCAGCCTCTCTGAGCTGTGGGAACGCGGGAGCCGACGACCTCCACATCCCCGCCCCCAAGGACCTGAAATTCTGGGGGAAAGACATGGAAAATAAATCAGACAAACGTTTGATAAAAGCTATACGGAGCATCTGACAGCACAAAGTGCTCTCGGGAGAACAAAGCACGAGTGAAGTTCCCTCTTCAGTGGGATGATTGAAAGGGCGTGTTGGCCCTGAGACTGTAGACGGGAGGAGGGGGCTCCCAGGAGCAGATGCAGGGAGGGGGTGCCAGGACACTGAGAGGCTACAGGGGTGGGGGAGGGAGAAGGGAGAGGGAGGTGGGAGGGAGCGAGGGGAGGAGAAGAGGAGGGAGGGGGAGGAGGGATTGAGGGAAGGAGTGGGGGGAGAGAGGACAGAGGGAGAGGTAAGGAGGATAGAGGGAGGGGAGGAGGAGGGGAAGAGAGGGAAGGAGAGGGGAGGAGGAGAGGGAAGAGAGGGGAGGAGGGAGGG
>NW_024412413.1:1424287-1451960 GCF_014898765.1 Herpailurus yagouaroundi | reverse complement strand
GGGGAGTTGGGGTCAGTGTCAGGAGCTCCTGGGGCAAAGCTGGGTTTCCACTCTGAGTGATGCTGGGGCACAGCCAGCGGAGCTCAGGGAGGGGGGTGGGGGGAGGGGAGGAAGCTCTGGCGACCGTCCGGGAGAGCAGGTGTTGTGGCGGAGGGGACGGCGACGGCGGTTGTGTCCGGGGCGCAGGTTCCGCGCAGCCCTGCAGCCGTGCTGAGCCCTGGGCAGCGCCGGAAACGAGGTGAGGGGCTCAAGTGCGTTGCCGGGAGGGGTGAACCTGCCGCGGGCAGAGCCGGTTTGAGAGACGCCAGGGCTGCGCCTCCCACGGAACATCCAAGTGGAGGACGTGTTCCCAAGGCGGCCCATTCAGGCAGGACGTTCCTGGGTCTGGGGAGCCTGCAGAACGTTCCAGAAGAAGTGCAGGGACCCGGGGCTGACAGGGGCAGGTCCACGGGGGTGTTCCCTCGATCCTGTGGACGCTGCGTCTAACTGAGCAGGTGCCGAGGTCAGGGGCCACGGGAGGCGGGCAGTCCGCGCAGAGAGGAAGGGACACAATGACAGGAGGGCGGGAAGGGAGGGTTCCACGCGGGAGTCCTGGCGTCGCGGCCACGGAGGATGACGTCTCTGGTGGTCCTGCTAGAGTGGCCGGGCCCGGCCGAGGTCAGACGGCACAGGGCGGTGGCCGGGAGGGTCTGGTCGACCCCCTTCCAAGCGGTAAACAGGCAGGGGCTGCGGGTGGTGGCGGAGCCTGGAAGCACCAAGGGGGGTGTTGACGAATCATCCCCTCGCCGCCCACTCACCTTTGGAAACACCTAGGGAATTAGTTATGCCTCAGCGCGCAGGGGGACACCGCCCGGTCCGGGGGGCCCCAGGTGACTGAGGTGACGCCCCTTCTCCAAGGCGACAGAGAGGGGCTCCTGGGGGCCCTTGTGCTGCCGTCCGCAGCCAAACCGGCTTCCACGTGGCTAAACCACCCCACATGACCCACCTCTTGGGGCCACGGGGAGGGTCAGAAGAGCTCACTTCACAGGGTCCCCGCCCCGCGCTCGACCGTGGTGGTCCTGTGCGAGGTGCTGCCCCCCACCCCTCGCCTGCCCCGCGCTGCCCCAGCCTCCCCCCAGGTGAGCCTGCCAGTGGAGACGTCACCACAGCCGCGGGCCTCCCAGCACACGGCCCACAGCGTGCGGCCCGGGTGTCTGCGGCCCTGGCCTCCTGCCTTCCCTGCCAGGCACCCACAGCCCGGCGCTCAGGCCCCCAGGAAGCTCAGGGCTGCTCTCGTCCTTCAAGGCTCTTCTCTGTGGCAGCGTCTGTGGGCAAGAGGATGCACCGTCCTGCGCTCCAAGGACACCGGGTTGAGGGGTCCAGGGACGGAGGCCGCAAAGCGTCCATCCACCTCCACGTCTCCTCGCCTTCCCACGTGGGTCTCGCGCTTCGGACGTGCGTGGGGAATTTGTTCTTGGCCCCTTCACCCCGTCCCCGCCCAGGTGGACTGGGGTCCCCGGGGGCTGGAGCCCTTTCTCTCTTTCTTTTCTCCCTCTCTCTTTTTCACGCCATCTCGGTTTGTTGACTTGCTTTGTGTTAAAAAACTGGGTGAGCGTCTCGCCGCGGCCGAACGTATCTGATTTCATCGAGACAGGCGAGGCGGCCCCCGTGATGTCTTCACGGGCTCCACGCAGCGATCGCAGGAGCGTATCTTCCAACCGGTGAAATCCACGAGTACCCACGATGTCATTTTCATGGTCTCCGTGACCCTCAGCCTCACCATCGTCCGTCATCATAGTCACCGTGTCCCTCAGCCTCGCCACCGTCATCACCACCGTTGGCAGCATTCTCTCGTCCTGTGCTTACCCCCTGAACGTGCGTGAACCAGACTTCCACAGACGTGAATGATTGTTTCCCCATCTGCCTTGACTGCCGACTTAATCACTGTTGTCCCCAGATTGAGTGTGGCTCTGTCCCGGGTGCTAACTACCTGTCTTTTGCCGCGACCAGTCTGCCGGTTCAGGGTAAGAACTTAGTCACCCCCTAAACCCCCGAGACAGGCCATTCTGCATAACCGACTCTCGGTTCCAGCCAGACGGCTCTGCTTTAATTTCATGAGTGCAGAGTGAATGTGGCACCGTCGTTTCCAAGTCATAAACTCCCTGGAAAGGCCAGGCGGAGATCTGTTAATATGCCAGGCAAGGGATGGAACATTCTCCATCGATTGAAGCCTTCGGGAGTGAGCCAGCCTCACAGAGCTCAAACGCCTCATTAGTGGCAGGACCGTTTTGTGCAGTTACGCCCCAGGCAGCGAGCGGCAGCTCCTCTCTCCGGTCTGGAAAGTGCTTCACCGTGAGGCTTATCCCACTCCCGGGAAAGAGTGGACTTCCCTGAGGACTGAGGTCCTGGAGGTGGCCGCGTCTGAATGACCGAGGGAGGTGGCCAGGCAGGGGCCTTTGTCGACGGCCATGTGTCGGCTCCGCTGGGGGCATCGACGCCCCCTGTGTCTCTTTCTGTGGAGGCAGGGCCGCACCTGCAGGCGTGGACCCTGGTGACATCCGTTCGCTCGTGTGCGCCCGGCGGGCGGTGGCCGCGGGGTCCCCACACGGGGCTGGGATGGCCGTGCCCGTGCTGTGTTTTCCGAACCATCATCTTGAAGGAGCTGGGGGCCGACGTCCACGTCCAGCCCTTCTTGGGCCCCGTGCTCGTCCAGAACACGAGAAGGGCGAGGAAGTGCCATTTCCTGAAACACTGCTCATCACACACCCTCGTCACACGCCGCGTATGACGTGTCTCCCAGGGAACTGTCGCTGGCTCGTGTTTTTCCTACAGTGACCTTCAATGGACTCACTTTTAAATGACGCTTAGATTCAGCAACAACAGCCCGGAAATCACGTTTGGTGTCCTGAGTTTGCATAAAGCATATTAAAATCGCGTGAACATACCTGTGAAAACAAATAGGGACCTTCTGCGTCGTCTGCACTGGCCTCATGAGCCCACGTGGTCCCTGCGCTGAGGGCCAGCCCTCGTCCTCAGGGCCACAGACGGGGGTTCTCCCTGCTCTGCTGAGGGGACTCCCACGAGGACGGAGCCCATGCAGCGGCCCGTGCTGGGACAAGGGGACTCAGTGCCCTCATGTCCGCCCCTGGGAACTCGCCCTGGCCTCCCAGGTCCCTGGATGGACGCTCAGAGCAGCAGTTGTAGATGAAGCCTCCGGGCCTCGGGACCCATCCCACCCGCCGAAGGAGTGAGTCTAAGGGATGCTTTCTGAGGAGGCGTGTGGGGGTCCTCGTCAGAGGCCCCACAAGGCTGGCTGACCCCGCTCCAGGGCCGGGGGCAGAGGGCGGGGCTGGGGTGCGCACCTGCCCCACTGCCCAACACCCACGGTGGGGAGGACCGTCTCCTCTCATCTTACGAGCCCGAGAGAAGTTATGTCTGCCTCCCCAAGACCCACGGATTGGAGTGTCGCGGGCGGCCTGGGCATGGCCTCCTCGGAGCTCCCCCACCAGCCTCAGGTGTGAGTCCGGGGGCGCTGAAGCCTGGGACCCCCTGTGTCCCCCAGCCCCCCACCACCCGCAACCGATGCCCCACGTGCCCACCCCTGTCCCGGCATCCATCGGGGCTGTGCCCCCGGGGTGACGGCCCAAGTGACAGGAGCCCACACAGGACAACGAGGATGGGTAATTATGTGTCCTCACGGGCACTTTGTCTCCTAATCAATTCCTCTGGGCTCCCCAGACGGCCCTCTGCTTTTCATAATACAATTTAATTTTTATGTACAGATTTTCCTGAAGGGCATAAATGCATTTTCACTTTATGCCCCAGTAATTCAGTTTTAAACCAAGCATAAAAACTCAATAAACAGCGAAGAGCTAACTGCATATGCCAGGCCCGTGACCTTTCACTGTTATTTTTGAATAAATAAGAAAGCGGGTAAAAGTCATATATGAAGTCGACTGAAGATTTTCCATTGTCTGTTAGAAAATCAGCCGGAATTGACAATAATTTGATAGTTCATGCTTGAGAGAGCTCCCCAATTGGGAATGTGAGGCCCGGAGATTGGCTCTCGGGGCAATCACCAGGAGATTGGGCGGCGGGCGGCCTCTCCTGACCTTGAAGCCGCCCCCCACGCCGAGACGCCGTGATAGACGCAGACGGCGTGCCCGGACTCCCCGACTTGATAAGCGAAGGCGCAGATGAAGAATCACGGAGACACCACGCAAGCGGGTTTCTCAACCGGCTTCTCAAAGGCCGCCTACGTGGAGCCTCGCTCGGTGCAGGAGGCAGGTCTGCGGGAACAAAGGCCGGTTCTGCAGGGATCCGAGCAAACCCACGGCCCGCACGGCCCTGTCGCAAGTCCTGCGCTGGGATTTCCTTCATCCACTGCGCAGACGACCAATGCCATCCACCTGGGTCAGACTCAGGGAGAGCGGCCCGGTCCCCACCCGGTCCCCGCCCCGGCCTTTCGCCCCGGCGGGTGGCAGCAAGACCAAAGGGGGCACGGGGCCCTCCCGGCCGCAGGGACACACCCCTGCTCCTCAGTTCCATCTTCCCAGACTCTAGGTTCTAGAAGCTTCCGCGACTCTGGTCGTTCTTTCCTTTAGTTGTTGGTGAGTGAGGCTCCCTGGGGGTTCCGGCGGTGGGGGGGGGGGGGTCCCGGGACCGGCCCATGTGGATCTGGCCCCTTCTGCAGAACGCCCAGTGTCTGCCCGGCCTCGCTCTGGGGCCCCGTCAGCCCCACACGCTCTGGGGAGAGGCTGGGCACGCTTAGCCACCACGCAGACCAGCTGAGACCAGAGATGCGGACAGGCAGACGGACGGACACTGGACTCCATCACAGGGAAACTGCAGGGCCGGGGGTGACGCTGCATGGAGCCGGATGGAGAATCCGGCTGGCGGGGCGGAAAGGAGGAAGGTGGGGGCCGGCAGAGCCGACCTTGGTCCCCGGGCCGCGGGACCAGGGTGGGATGAGGCGAACGCGGTGCTCACTCCCAGGGCCCCTGCAGCCGTGGGACAGTCCTTCTCATGTTTGCACGAGGGCGTCTGTCCTGCCCCCAGCCCTGCTCTGCTGTCCCCTGAGGCCCCGTGGCCCCCGCTGCCACAGCTGGTGCCACATGGTCACCTGATCCGGCTTAGGAGCCCGTTGTCCGCCTGCGAAGCGTGTGCCCATGTGTTTGTGTGTGCCGTGCATGCAAATGTGTGTATACACCTGTCCGCAGGAGGAGCGTGAGTGTGCCATGCGTATACGTGTGTGAGCGTGTGCACAGCCCTCCTTCCTGGGGCCTCATCCCCTGAGCCCCCTCCGATCCCGAGAAGCCCGATGCTCCAGGACAGACCCCCAGGCAGAGTGAGGGCCGGAGGGTGGGGACCCAGGCTTGCTCCCACGGGTGGTTTCTACACCACTGTCTGGTGGCTGAGTCCCCAGGAGCTGAGGGGGTGACAGCCGCGGGGCCCCCACTGGCCCAGAGGAGCAGACAAGCCTGTTCTTGATTGTTCAGGCCGTGGCGGCTTCATTCACTCAGCAGGTGCGTCAGACGGGAAGGACTGAGGTGAGGCAGATCGAGGCACCCGTCTGAGCCCCCGGAGCGAATCTTCCTGTGGGTCACAGAGCAGAGCGCTGGTGCCTGCGATGCTCTGTGGCTTACACAGCTGCAGGGAGCCACCGAGGTTCACCGAGGCCCACGGGGCGGCCCACAGGGTGGCCCATGGGGATGCCCATGGGGTGGAGGTTCCCAGGACAAGGTGCTGTCAGTCACCACGGTGATGGGGGTCCGGGAACTGAGAGACCTGCCCGTAGGCTGTCCAGTTGCCCGTGGCTCCCGTGGCTCTGTATTTGGAAGCAATTTTAGAATGAACTTCCTCAACTTCCACCCGAAGATGTTACCGGAATGTTGACGGGGCCTGAGATCAAACCACGCGTGAATTCAGGGGAGAGTTTGCGTTTCCATAATGCGAGGCTCTCCAGTCCGTGAGGGTGATGAACGTCTCCATTGATTCAAGTCATGATTTCCTTCAATAGTTCCTTGTGTAACGTCTTGTACTTTTCGGTGTAAAATACTGCTTATTTTTGTGAGATTTGTTCCTCTGCAAAACACGTTGAGCATGTTTTGGTGTTACTGCAAATGATAGTTCTCTTAGTTTTATTTCCTACTTGTTTGTGGCCAACATAATAATATAATCGATTTTTGTGTACTGAGCGGAGTTCAAGTGACATTGGTAAATTCACTGATTGGTTCTCACAGTTTGTGAACTTTTCAAGATTCTTCAGCTGTGAAGTCATGTGAGAAATGCTGCTGGCCCGCGTCCTTTCCGGTCTCCGTACTTACGATTTCTTTTCCCTGTTTATGTATTTTTCACATTGCGTCTCGGCACCCGTTTGAGAGGAGACCCGATCACCTGTACGCACTCCTTCCTCCAGGGCCGCTCCCGCCACCCGGTGATACGCGGCCCCGTCTCCCCAAACCAGAAAAGCTGGACTCTCATCCCCCACACATGTAACTCCTCTGCGATGGTAGGACACGCAAGGTGCAAGCACGGTCACAGAGTCACCGAGGCTGACGTGTCCCTCCTCTCTCTCTCTCTCTCTCTACTATTTCAGAACCGGAATTCAGAAATGTGTCCTGACAAGTTTATTTAAAGTCAGACTTTTCTGATCCGCGTGTCGATGGATTGGCCTGACAGGTTGGAGAATGATGACAGGCCTTGCCAACCGTGAGATTTTCCAGAAGGGTGATGCGTGGTTAAAGGGCTCTGAGGAAACACATACACAAACTACGACATCATAATTCACATTCTAGCGGCCGTTGAACATAGGTTACCAACTTGGATTTCAACTTGAAACCTTGTGAGACGCGTCATGAATTTTCCAGGTGATTTTGGGGGAGTGGGAAACAGTTAAAGAAGAGCCATTTAAAGATCTAAAGATGAGCCGCCCATACGCAGTGTCCCCAGGAAGCACACGGGAAGCTTACGGGAGGGATCAGAGTCGGCGGGAATGGCGCAAAGGGGACGGGCAGGTAGCGGACGGCACCCACTCGATCCGTGGGACCTGCTCGTTATCACCGTCCCAGCCAGTGGTTAGAGCAGCCTCGTAACGTGGAGCCGAAGGACAAGGTCCCGAGGAGGCTATGACATTTTCACGACGTAAAGCGGTTGAGTACAACGTGACTCTTAAATACAGGCTCACGCTCGAGTACAAAACGCCGAGTGGGGGTGCGAGCCAACCTCTCAGTTCTTGTTCACGCATCAGAACTAGCTTCTGAGTAAGAAACAGAAGCGAATACAAGTAACTGTGGGCCAGCTGCGGGCGGGGGACACAGCAGTGTCTGTTAGGTCTCTCTGGGTCCTCGTGCATGGGGTTAGAATACAACGTGATTTCTCCGAAACCCCCAGCTGAGGCTGCGGACGGAAGGCGGGCTCCGTCTGCCTCCCTGCCCGGCCCTTAGCGCAGGGAGCCCAGCGTCAGGGCTCGCCAGTCTTCCTGATCTACACTGCAAAGTGAGGCAGCGAATACCGCTACCTGTGTGTTCACGCTGCGAAGTGAGATAAAACGTGCTGCGTTTGGGGGGACTTTCTCAAGAGTTCATGAAATGATATTCACTAATGCGAACACTGGGTCAGGCCGTGGGGAAACACAGGGACACAGGACGACGGGGCCTCGCCTGCCAGCCTCTGCCCTTCAAACCGGCTCCCCACCTCCCTCTGTGGGGCTTTCAATGCCGTCTTCCTCCCAGCGACCGCGGCTCAACACCCCCTGGGTGTGCAGGGACCCGAGCGGCCTGTCCTGTCCCTTTGCACACACACACACATCCACACTGTTGGGGAAATGTTAGGACACAAACCCAAACTCTTGGCCAAACGCAGAAAACTTCTGCAAACTGGAGAAGACGCAGAAAACAGGTGAATTACTGAGTGAGCCCCGAGGAAGAAGGAGGCTCGTGTCTGCTAACAAATCACCAAGAGGGAAAAGAGTGTCGCCGGCAGGGGGCCAGGCGGATACAGATGTCCTCCAGGGGAACGTCGCTGCCTGTGTGCATGCGGGCTGGGCGTGCCACCTCTGTCACAGGGCAGACGGCCGTGACCACGGCACCGGGAGACTCCCCCCATGTTTAGCAGAGCGGATGGTGTTGCAAAGTGAGCAAGACGCCCCCCCAAAGGTAGGCGCCGACACTCAGGGTGGGGAGCGGAGACAGGGCACGGTGTCCCACGGTGTCTACACCCAAAACGGCAGTGGGAGGTCCCTGGGGAGACATCGCCCGGTCAGAGCCTGGTGAGAGGCTCACTGAGCCGTCGTGAACGCTCACGACAAGGAGAAAAGAGCCCTTTGTTTTCATCTGCATGTGCGCTCACGACACACGTACACACGCGCACCCACACGCTCACACCCCGCTCGGCGACCCCTTCCACACGTCCGGGGAACCAGGACGCGTGCTGTCTTTCAGAAGCAGTGAGCTGGAGGAGGCCAGCTGTGCAAGGCCAACAGGCCATCGTGCACACGGACCCCCGCCCCCCAGGGCCCCCTCTGGCCTCCGGCCTCTCGTGAGGCGCCACGGCCAACAGGCTGGCTGCCTTTTCACTCCACATCCCAGAGGAGGCCCCGGACATTGCCTTCCCTTCGGAGCACAGACCACGCACAGGGGATAACGACTAACGTGTGCATTTCGAGAACTAATTAGAATAAAAGACTGGCGTTCAGCCGCGGCCAGGTACGGGTGGTAGACCACCCCCCTCCTATGGGCCCCCCAGGGGTCAGAAGGAGCTTCTCATGTACAAAGATGAAATCCATCCCGAATTTTGCACTAATCTCCCCTCGCTTTCCAAACAAGATCGCTGGACCCACACAGCTCATGTCCACCAGTGACGTATTATTCAGATTTGCCTTGTTTCGAACACGATGATAGGCCGACGCAGAGGGTATTCTATGACGTGTCATTTTTCCCCTCAAATCCCACATTTTTGATAATCACCAGTGTCTGTACGTGTAGCTGGGATTCACGAAGTTCAGCACCGAGCTGTGTGTCTACACCTGTAGATGACACTGTCCTGTTTGCGCTCTCCTCATAGCGCAATCGTCTTGTTTGGGATCAGTGCTTTTCCACCATCGAGATCATAGCAACCTCTTACAAGGTTTTGGGAAATTCCCACTGTGCATGTGATGGAGATTTTGTATTTTGTTCCATGAATGTTTGGTGGGATTTGCCTTTTGAGAAGCTGGGTACTGGGGTGCCCGGGTGGCTCAGTCGGTTGAGCATCTGATTCTTGGTGTGGGCCCGGGTCACAGTCTCGTGGTTTGTGGGGTCAAGCCCCACATCGAGCTCTGTGCTGACGGTGCAGAGCCTGCTTGGGATTCTCTCTCCCCTCCCCACTCTGCCCCTCCCTCACTCGTGCTCCCTTTTTCTCTCAAAATAAAGAAGTAAAGTTAAAAAAGAAATTCTGGGACTCGCGCTTTCTTTGAGGAAGAGCTTTTATCCCTGATTCAAATTCATAAGATGAGCTTTAAAGGTTTCTGTCTTTCCTCTGCTTCACTTAGGTCTGTTGTCTTTCTTGTAATTTGTCTAGTTCACCTGATTGTTGAAATTTATTGGTGCTAAAATATTCAGACTGTTCTCTTTTCAATCTCAGCTTCTTCCAAAGGTACGATCCTTTCTACCAAAACGCACGCTTTCCCGCCGGACGTGATGGGGGTTTGCCGAACTAACCACCTTCTCAAAGAACTTCGCTGTGGGGGATTTTCATTTTCCAGCTCGCTGATTTCTGAGCCTTGTTTCCTTCATCATACCTCATCCTTTAGTCTAGTCTATGTTTAAATTGCTTGCCTTATAGACCACGTTTTGGTCTATTGACATTTTAATTGAATACTAATTTACGTAACGATACGATATTGGATTTGCCTGGAGAAGAGCTCACTCCATCTTACAACCTGTACAGACCATTTTCTTAAAGTTGGTAGGTGGATGGTTTTACTTTATTTTTAATTTAACCTACAACAAAACGCACTTTTTCAACGGTTTTTTTTTTGTTGTTGTTTGTTTGTTTATTTATTTTTGGGACAGAGAGAGACAGAGCATGAACGGGGGAGGGGCAGAGAGAGAGGGAGACACAGAATCGGAAACAAGCTCCAGGCTCCGAGCCATCAGCCCAGAGCCCGACGCGGGGCTCGAACTCCCGGACCGCGAGATCGTGACCTGGCTGAAGTCGGACGCTTAACCGACTGCGCCACCCAGGCGCCCCTAAAACGCACTTTAAGGATGCATGTGCACTTACGGGTTTTAACACTTGCTTAGGGTCATGTGACCAGCGAGACAACGGGGACATGGGAATCCCGTTGCCACGGACACCTCCCTGCGGCTTTTGTGTGGCCGTACCTGCCCCCCACCCCTCACCCCTGCAGTACCGCTGTTTTCCAACGCTGGAAGCGAAACCACAGTTTGGCTGAGAACAGAGGGGCCGTCAGCATCCCCGTGCATCTTGTGCGCGGACACGAGCTCCGTCTCTGGGGGGGGGGAACCCCTACAAGTAGTGGTAATACCAAGTGTCTGTTCAGCTTTAGAAGAAACTGCCCGCCGCCTTCCCAGGCAACGGCGCCTCCTGCCTGCCCCCACCAGAGGGTGACAAGCCCAGTCCCTTCCCAGCCTCGTGCGCGTGAGGCGTGGTCAGTTCTGGAAGTTCAGCTCTGGCGCTGTCCCTTCTCCGGCTCATCGCCAGCCCCCATCTGCGAGGATCTGGGGGCCCTGATGCTGAGGGAGCTGCCTGCCAGCCCCGTGGGGGTTCTCACGCCTCCTCAAAACAGCGGGTCACCGTGTGCATGCTCATAACTCAACGCCCCCACTCGGGGCTCCCAACACGAGGACCTCCCCCCGGTTTTAAGGTGCATTCCCGCTAACCACAGCCGGTCACGGCTGACCACGGTCAGCATTTTCTCTCATGCCTCGCTGCCACCTGGGTCTGTTTTGATGAAACTTCTGTTCACGTCTTTTGCCCATTTTTAGATAGTCTCGTCTGTTTTCTTACCGTTGAGTTTCGGGAGATTTTGTGGGGGTTTTTGTAACCCAGGTAAAAGTGTCTCTCGGATATGTGGTTTGCAAATAGCTGCCCCCAGCCTGTAACTTGTGTTTTCATTCACTTGACGGTCTCTTTGAGAGAGCGGCCATTATTACTTCCGAGGATTTCCGGGTTTCTCACGGTTTTTCTTCTACGTAGTGTGCTTCGGTGCGGCCTCCGAGGGCTCTTGTACCCGGGTCACAAGATCTTCTCCAAAGCATCCTCCCCAAAATTGTACGGCTTACACTTCGCGTTTGAGTCTCCAGTTCATCCGGGGTTAACTTCCGCATCGGGAGTGAAATGTGAGTCCCGGGTTACTTTTTCTGTAAGTGGAGATCCAATTTCTCCACACCTTTTGTTGCAAGACTATTCTATTCCTTTGAATGGCCTCTGCGCCATTGTTGGAGGTGAATTGGCCACATCCGTCTACTTCTGAGCGCTTCCCTCCGTCCCATTGATCTTTGTGTTACGTCTTTGTGAATATGACAGACTCCCAGCTGCCGCGGCTGGAAGCGAGTCTCGTGATAAGGGAGCACAAATCCTCCACTTTTTTTTTTTTTTGGTTCAGAATTGTTCAGGCCATTCTGGTTCCTTTGTCATTCTGTGTAAATTGTAGAATCAACTCGCCCACGCCTACACAACATTGTGCTGGAGTTTTTAACTGGTCTCGGTATAAATCTGCAGACAAGTTCGGGGAAAGCTGTCATTTCTCCTAGGCTGTGCCTTACGCATCGACGCGGAGTGTCTCCGCATTTATCACATCCTCTGTGGTGACGCCCGTCGGCACCGCGCAGGTCCCTGTGTTGGGTCAGCGCCATCACTGACCGCGTCGTCTTCAGCTTCTTCCGTTCATCTCAGATTTCAGCTGTTCGCTGCGTACAGAAATGTGACTTACCCTCTCCCTTATCATTTCCCTCCTTTTACCTGCATTGGATTCCTTTGCTTTTTTTTTCTTGTTAAATGGAAATATTATTGGTTTTAGACTCTTCATTTTTTAAAAAATCTTAATGCTTATTTTTGAGACAGAGAGACAGACAGACAGAGACAGAGTGCAAGCGGGGGAGGGGCAGAGAGAGAGGGAGACACAGAATCCGAAGCGGGCTCCAGGCTCCGAGCCGTCAGCACAGAGCCCGACGCGGGGCTCGAACCCACGGACCGCGAGATCACGACCTTAGCCAAAGTCGGACGCTCAACCGACCGAGCCACCCAGGCGCCCCAGACTCTCCTTCTTCTTGATATAAGCGATTAATTCCATGAATCTCCTGCTTAGAACTCCTTTCTTGGGGCGCCTGGGTGGCTCAGTCGGTTAAGCGTCCGACTTCAGCTCAGGTCACAATCTCGCGGTCTATGAGTTCGAGCCCCGCATCAGGCTCTGGGCTGACGGCTCAGAGCCTGGAGCCTGCTTTGGATTCTGTGTCTCCCTCTCTCTCTGCCCCTCCCCCGTTCATGCTCTTTCTCTCTCTGTCCCAAAAATAAATAAATGTTAAAAAAAAATTAAAAAAAATAGAACTCCTTTCTTTAGCTGCACCCTACAAAGTTTAATATAAACTATTTTCACCTTTGTTCAATTCAAAATATTTTCTAATTTCCATTGAGACTGTCTCTCGACCCCTGAATTATTTAGGAGTGGCTTATTTAATTTCCAAACGCTCAGATACTTCCGTGTTATTTTTCTCTTCCTGAGAATTTAATTCCATTGTGGTCAGAGAACGTACCTCCTATGACTTTGGTTCTTTAAATCGTGTTGAGGTTTGTTTTGTCAGCCCGGCCCCTGTCTGCCTTGGCACACCATCAGCGCATGTGGCCCCAAAAGGGGTGTGTGTCTTGCCCTGGGCAGGGGGAGGGTGGGGAGGGTGGCAGGTGCCTCAGGCAGCTGTGTCCCCCATGCTCCGCGTGTAGGTCTGTCAGTTGCCAATAGGGAGGGTTGATGTTTTCAGCCGCAGTTGTGACGTCGTCCGCTGATCCCTCAGTCGATTTTAAAGCCACATTATTAGGCACGTAGGCGGTTAGCGTCCTGTCATCTTCTGGGGTGAGCTGACCCTTTTATTCTGATGTAACGTGCCCTTCATCCCCGTCGGCTCTCTCGACCTCGACGTTAGCGTGCCTGCCCCACTCGCTTCCTTCCGATTTGTCTCCATGGCGGGTCCGACTCTGTCGTTCACTGGGAGACGAGGCTTATCGTGATATTTGAAATGAGCTGCCCGTAGACGGTGTGGATTTGGGCCCAGCTTTTCTCTCCGTGCTGATACCGTCCGTCATTCTGTCTGTGTCGACAACTTGCCTGTGATACGATACCAATACGTTGGGATTGGCGTCAGCCGCGTTGTTAACCGTGTTCTGACTGTTCCAACCCTCTCTGTCCTGCTTCTCGGGTTCCTTCCTCCAACTGCAACTTGAACTGTTAATGCTCCATTGAAATGTTTCATTCCATCCAAGTGTCCCTGCTCCCGAGACTCCCCACTGTCACCCTGACCGGGGCCTCGTCACGCTCTGCTCACATCCCCCAGACCAGATGGAGGGACGGGAGGAGAGCCGTGGGGCTCCCCCGGCTCCTGAGGTCCAGAGTGTCTCTGTCTTCCCTGGGCTGCGGTGGGTGCCATGGGTGCCCCCTGCCCCTGCCCCCTCGGTGGCTGCTGCTGCCCTACGTCCCTGGCATTTTCTGGGTTGGGGGCTTGAGGCAACGCGGTCAAGGTAGAGAGCAGTGGGGAGGATGGGGGCTCAGAGTGAGGGAGTCCCCGCTTGCTCGGGGAGCAGGGCCCCCTGATTCTCCTGGAGCCCTCCATGGCACCTGGCCATGTCTGTACTCCAGGCACGGAAGCACACGGAGAGCGTGGGGCTCACTGCGAACTCGATCATCTGTGAACCCGGGTCTTTCCCCCAACCTGCCTGCTAGGGGTGCTCTCAGGCTGGCTGTCCCCGGGGAGCAGGGCTGCAGCGGGGACCGTCCCGGTGGCTGCTGGGGAAACCACAGGCGGGTGAGGGCAACAGAGCCCAGGTGCCATGAATTTCGTCACAGATTCTGGAACCCTTGCCCCCAAGCCTTTCTGCTCACCGCTTCCGGGACAGCTCCCAGCCCACAGCCTCCTGGTCCTGATAAAATTCTCCAGTAAAGGCCACCTTTGGGAAAGGGACCCGGTCTTGCCTTCTTGTCTTCCCGAACCACTGAGCAGGGAGACCGTTCTGTCTCCCCCTCGGGGGCCGCCCTGCGTCTGTCGGCCTCCTTGCTACACCGGAGACCCCCACCTGCAGCCTCGCTGTGAGCAGAGGGTGCTGGGGAAGGGCGCATCCCCGGGGCAGTGGGGGTGTCCTTGTCCTGGGCTCCTGAGGGCCCGGAGGACTCACCGGGCAGAGGAGGCCACCCGGCCGGGAGCTCTCAGGGGACCGCGGGCCCCCACCCTGACCATTATTAGCCGTGGGCCTCAGCTGCCCGCCTGCCCTCTCAGACTCAGTGCGTGCATCTGGAAATCGGAGGGGTAAGAGCGCCAGCGCCCCCTGTAATCGTGAGGCGCTATTGACTTGACCACAAGGATGCCTGAGGCAGCGACATCCACCATGTGCGTTGTGACCTGAGTCCCTATTTGATAGTGACGTCCTTGGCCGTCTCTGTTCACCCCCAGCAGAGGGCCGGGTTAGGCACTGAGTCAGCAAGGGCTGAATGATCTGGCCGGACCCCGCCGAGCCCCGTGTGCTCCAGGGTGAGGGCGTCCACACGACGCACGCTCTCTGGGACGGAGGGACGAGCGAGCGAGGCGGTCACGGGGCCACACCAGGTCTGGCTCCAGGGGAGGCCGGTGGGGAGGATGCCCCCTCCCTCAGTCTTCCGAGGCAAGTGTGGAGTGCTGGGGACCTGGGGTGGAGAACACGGAGCCGCCCCCCGGCCTGGCCACCAAGCAGCTCCTTCCAGGGCGAGACGTGCCTGGGGCCTCTGCTGCTGCTGGTGGTCCAGAGCCGGGGCGGGGGTGGGCGGGGGGGGCACCTACCTGCCAAGGGACATCCCTGCCCCGGGGGTGTCCGGTTCCCAAGGGGCTCCCAGCAAAGGCAGCCCCTCCCCGGCCTGTGTTCCAGGAAGGAGTCAGGCCCGAAGGAAGATTCAGGGAAACAAGGAGCCCCTTTGTTTCGGAGGCGGGTCTGCAGGCCAAGCAGTCCGGGGGATCCGGGGTCCGGCCGAGGCAGGCTCGCCCCGGGACGGACACGGGCACCTGCAGCCCACACGTGATGGAGCAGGGCCAGGCCCGGGAAGAGGTGCTGCGGCCCCCCGGCCGTGGCTGCGGCCCCGGAGGAAGAGAGCGAGGGGCAGGCGAGGCCCCAGGGTTTCCACCCAGGCTCCTCAGTCGGGCCAGTTTCTCTCTCCCCTTCCAGGGACGGGGGGTGCCACCCCGGGGGGCAGTCAGCAGAGGAATCGTCTCCTCTTCAACAGCCAGGCTTCCTCCTCGGGCCCCACACAGGGGGACCGATGGCCGTGCGTCTGGCACCCGGCAATCACGGAGCGGTGCGGGGGGAGGGTGCAGGAAGCGTGTGACGAGGGGGACACATCCATGACTGGGAGCAAGTCGCTTGTCCTTGGCTCCCCCAGGTTCCCGGGGCTCCGTCTGTGGCCCGAAAGTTGAAATAGCAGAAGCAGTTAATCCCAAGGGCCATTTCCAGCTCCGAGAGCCTTTGAGTCCAAGTTTTATTTGTGGAAAACAAATATGTTTATAGTGAGATCATTTCAGCAAATTGCTTCCTAGAGCAAAATTTATCTTAAAGGCAACTTCAGCCCTTCCTCCTGTCCCGGTCTTGCAAGCGGGAACCCCGAGGTTGTCCCAGCCTCCACGCGGGTCTTCTCTGGCTCCCCGAAGAAGGGGCCCCGGGACCGAGAGTTCCAGCCTCGGTCCACTCTGGTCCTTGATCCTGGGATCTCGCCGTCTGGATCCTCACCCGAGTGCTTGGAAAAAAGGAGGGCGGCAGTGCTCTCCGCGTTCCCTGTGTCCGTCAGTCCATCCGTCGGGGGTAGACCTGCTGAGCGCCTCCCTCGAGGCTGGCACCTAGCCCTTCCCGGAGCTTCCACGGAAGCAGGCAAACCGCACGCAGACAGACAGACACAGGCAGGCAGACGTGACGGATGGACGGGGGGATGATAGGAGCACGATGGATGGACGGAAGGACGGGCGGGTGGACGGAAGCCGAGAAGGGAGGGAGGGAGCGGCGGGTGGGGTGGGGGGTAGAGAGATGGGCCGATGGATGTGCGAACGCTCACACTCGGTTCAGACACAGCGTCAGTGATGGGCGTGTGGCGGGCACATCGCCAACGGCCGCCCCACAGCACCTGGTGCTCCCAGGATCCTCTGGGACTCGACGGGCCGGGATGTCCTGGGAGGAGCCGCTCCGCACTGGCCAGAAGACCGCGGGCTCCTGAGGCCCGTGTGGAGGGGGGAGCCCGTTCCCGGAGCAGAGCCAGGACCCGGCGTCGTGCCTACTTCCTCGGGGCGCTCTGTCTTCAAGTCCGCGGGACTCCAGTCTGGCGGGTGCTGAGGGGGCCGCACGGTGACACCTCGTGGGGGGCTGTGCGAGGGGCTCCCACGGCCTCTCCCCTCGGGGGGCTGCCTCGGGAGGGGCTGGGCGGTGTAGCTGCCTCCACCAAGGGACCCTGGCTCCGGGGTGTCCTTACCCCGAAGCCTCACCCCCGAGCGCCTTCATTCCCCGAGGTGACCCCAGAACGACACCCATCGTGCTCTCTGAGATGCAAAGCCGTGGGCAGGTATGGGGGCCGCTTCCTGTGTTGTGGGGCGTCCTCCGGCCCTACCTCCCCCCGGGCACCTGTGCTCCTCTGCCTCCAGGCTGGCTCTGGGGACACCTCCTCCAGGAAGCCTTCCTCGACTCCCTGGCTCATGACGGGAATCTCTCTCCCTTGGTGCTCAGTCTCTCGGGTCCCCTGTGGACGGACGGCTGGCGTCTCACGCTTACGGGGACGCGGGCCCCCGAAGACCATGGTGGGACCGACCCTGGCACCTGGCAGCAAAGACAACGTCTACACGGACTGGTGACTCAATGCATTCTCGTGTTTAATCTGCCCAATCTGGTCAAGAGGAGAGAACTGTTATCCTGTGCCGGGAGTCCCAGCTGAATCTGCTGCTCCGGAAAGAGAAGGCGACTCAGCGTCCGCGTCCCCGCCGACGGGGCAGCTCTGATGGTATAATCGACCCCGGCAGCCTCTCGGGTGGCTTGACCTCAGTCCACTGTCGTTACGTTTCAGTTTCCTCTCAGGTTCTCCTTCGACTCCTCGGCTGCACTCAAAGACAGTCCGGAGACGCCAGCGTCGGCAGAAAAACCTGTTTCCCGTGGTCCCCAGGCCGGAAACCACCCTGCGCGGCTCCTGGGGTGAGCGCCCGGGGGCTCAGGCAGACGCGGGGGGCCCCACCGCCACCCCAGAGCCTCCTGCATCTGCCCTCGTGGGGACCCGTTGGCAGAAAGGCCCCTGGGAAGCAGGAGCCCGGCCTCGCTGCTGGGGGCGTGGCCGGCGCTCCTCGGTCAGTGGTCAACACGGAGCCGGGGTCTCCTGACAGCAAACACAGAGGGTGGCCCGAGTATCTGCTGGTTCCGCTCCGACCCGGCCCGGCTCGGAGGGCGAGAGACCGGGGCCGGGGCCCAAGGGGCGGCAGGCGCGGCCAAGCCGGGCCGTGCTCCCAGGTCGTGCACTGCCACAGCCCTTGCTGCGAATCCTGGGCCCAGAGCCACAGACCCGGCAGGCGAAGGCGGGGGGCGACCCCTGAGCTCCCGGCCCCGCCTCCCCCTCTCCCCCCACGACACCCCCGGCGCCTCCCTGAGCCTTATCTGGTCGCCCCCCTTGCCCACATCTGCGCTGGTCCTGGAGGCAGCCTGTGTTCTCTGCTCCCCACACCCTCAGCCGGAGGCGGGGGGCGGCACCACCACCCCGATGCTCAGCCCGGGAGCCTGGGGGTCGTGCCCGACGCCTGTCCCCCCGACCTCCCGACCGTACGCCCCAGGTGCTTCTGGGGTTTATTCCCCTGCGTCCTCCCGGCGGTTAACTGAAGCTGAGGATATGTGCCCCACACGCAGCTTCCGAGGCCATGACTCCTGACCTCCAGCCTTGCCCTGGTGACCCTAATGTGCACACGGGCACAACACTATCCCCGGGAGACGGGCCGCCCTCCGTCCCCGCATCTGGGGTCCCCTGCCCCAGCGGCAGAGGCCCCATCACACATCACCATCCTGGCCTCTGTGCCTTCGCCAACTCTGTTCCCTGGGCTCCTCCTTCCTTTCCGGTCTCTCCCTGGTGCCCAGCCTTCCCGGCTCTCCCCGTAAGGACCCGGCGCGAGACACGGCGATCGCCGCCACCACCTCCGCTCAGACGCGGTCCGGAGACCCTGGCACCACGGCCACATGGCAGGTACAAGCCGGAGGGAAAAAGGGAAGACAGCTTTATGTGCAGATAATGTGATGCCGTATGAGGGAAGCCGAAGGAATCTATGAACAAGTCATTCGAATCCATCGGCAAACTCCACGTGCTCCCCACAAACAAGGAATTTTAAAAATATCATTCACATTTACAGCATCAGAAAGTCAAATACTTCATGACAAGTGTGCAGGCCACCGACACGGAAAAACCAAACTCTCCTGAGGGAAGTTGCGGAGGGTCTGACGGGATGTGGAGGCGAAGGGCATCCGTGGCGGGAAGGCGCCACCTGGGTTCCTGGAGACTCACCATCATTCCATCTAAAACTCCATCGGACCTTTTTGGGTCAAAAAGTACACGCTGGTTTTCAAAATCGCCCAGGAAATCGAAGGATGTCAGGGCACCAGGGCAGCCTGTGACCCGCAGCCGGCTTCAAAGCCACTGCATGTGGGTGCCGTGCTGTGACATCAGGTCCCCACAAGGACCGTGGGGGAGGGGGAGGGAGAGGGGGCCACAGCAGTGGCTGGACGGGCCGTCAACGGGCCGAGAATCTCCCGGAGAGGAAGGGAGGTGTCCTGGCCCGATTCCCTCGGAAAGGACGGGTCTCCGTTTCCACCTCCCACCCCTGCGTAGAGAGGGTCACCTTCATAAATGTAAAAGAAAAAACTGTAGTTTCTAGAGGAAAATGTAATAGGGTGTTTTCATGACCTTGGACCAGGCAATAACATCCTAACATGGACACTAAAATTCTAATCGTGCAGATTTTTTTTTAATGGATAAATTGAACTTCATTGGAAAAGAACCAACCCCCCCCCCGGCCCCCCCCCCCCGGGTGAGGGGGGGAAGAGCCCCCCAGGCGTGGGGGGGGCATTTTCCATCTCGTGGGGGGCCCACGCCCCGCGTGTCCCGAGACGCCCGTGCGGCAGGAGGAAGACGCAGCCATCCATCCCAGAGCGCCGACCCAAGGCCGCTCCTCGCAAAGGGATCGACAAGCAGTGACGAGGTCTCAGAATTAGGAAGACGCACGTAAAAATCACACGTGCAGCCCCGGGCCGCCCCACTTGTCACCCTGCCAAGGAGTGAAGGCCAGCGCAGGGAGGCCACGGTCCGGTAAACGCCAGAGCTGACGCACTTTCCCACGCGGACGCATCCGCGCAAAGACGCACAGTAGCCTCTGTTTATAAAATCCAAAACCTGGAAGGGACGCCTGGCCGGTTCCATCGGTGGAGTGAGCGACTCTCGATCTCGGGGTCGTGAGTTCCAGCCCCACATCGGGTGTGGAGATTACTTAAAAATAAGGTTCAAAAACAGGGAACACGGACAGGACCACAGGTAACGGCTCGGTAAGTTCACACCACGTGTCCTACGTGCACAGCAGACAATGGGCCGCCGTCACCGCAGAGTGTGGACGAGCCTGACCCGCGTCACGTTGTGCCAAAGAAGGCAGGTTCGAGGATCCGGGCGGGGCGACCAGGCGGACGTGCAGGAGGAAAGCCGTCGAAGCCTCTGCGTCCCTTCTGCACACGTGAGAAAATGCGATCGATCGTCTTCTGGGGAAGCTTAAACACGCACCACTTGAACCTTCACATTTCGCGCTAACTCAGTGAGGGACATGCTGTTTCCTCCTGTTTTTCTGCACCTCCTGACCTTCCTTCAACGATCATGTATTCACTTTACTGTGAAAAGATCCCTATTCTTCCAAAATCAAGGGAAAGAGCGTGTATGTGTGAACGTGGACACGTGTGAACGTGGACACAAATGTGGGCGTGTGTTCATAGGAGTGGACAGCCTCCAGCCGAGCGTTATTCTAATGTTCTTCGATTAAACACCAAATTCGCTAAAGTAAGCAAACCCTTTAATATCTCACGGCTTCTAGGTCAGAAGGCTGGCTGGGTTCTCTGCTCGGGTCTCCCAAGGCCGGAATGAAGGGATCAGCGGGCTGTGGTCCATCTGGAGCCTGGGACCCTTTGCAGGCCCATTTGGGAGTCAGCAGCGTTCATTTTCTTGTGCTTGTAGAAAGTGGGCCCCTGGTTTCTCTCTGTGGGCCGTGTGTGCTCCCAACAAGCAGAGGCCCCTCAGGTCCTGGCTGCATCCCCGCCCCACCCCCCTCAGGCAGCCCACAGCAAGGGCGGAAGGTTTCTTCAGGCCACAGGAGCAGGCTCTGACTCCTTACCTTCTTTTAAAGGGCTCACCTGATTAGGCCAGGCCCACCCAGGTCAGCTCCCTTTCAGTTAACTCAAACTGGTTAGTAACTAATCACTGGAGTCACAGAGCATCCGACCAGTCCCCTCTCCCAACACGCATACAGCTCGTGCACACACACAGGGACCCAGGGGAGATTATTCGGCTGAGTCCAAGGGGTGGGCAGGACTTCCATGCCGATTTCCCACCTATGTATTTACAGAGCCTAAAGCCTTCTGCAAAGTACCTGCAGTCAGAAACAAGGCTCCCGGGGTAATCACGAATGACAGTGGCCTGCATGTGTCTTGCCTGAATGGAGCTCAGATTTCAGGGGCTCCCGTCCCTCTGTGAGTTTAACTGTCCCTGCCTCGGGGCCCCGGGACGGGGCCGAGGGAGAGCTGGCGCGGTGACCGGATGTGTGCCGGCCTGCATCCCAGGGTGGGCACCCTCTTGGAACGCACGAGAGAAGCTGCAGGGGAAGACTGTCCCCTCCCTCTCCTTGCATCCGTCCTGGTGCAGACCCAGTGACAGGTAACAGTGGCAGGGGCGGGGGAGAGGGGGCCCCAGGCACTGACATCTGTGGGCTGGGGGTGTGGGCTGGGTGGGTGTTGTGCCTGGGAGGCACAGCTGGAGGCAGGCGAGGCCAGGAGGGATGGGCGGCAGGTGGACGGGGCCCATTCCAGGAACCGTGGGCAGAGGGGCCAGGCGTGGGCAGAGCAGAGCGCTTGGGCACCAGGGGCTGGCGGAGGGGGGCTGGGATGGGTCCTGGAGCTGGGGCAGGGCGCGGGGCTTCAGACCTGGACCTCGGGCCCCCGTAGCTGGGGAAGGGATGCCTTACGGACCCCACCCTCTCCCCTCCTGCCCCTGCCAGCTGAGCCCGGGGCAGAGGAGGAGACCTGAGGGCCCGAGGGCGAGCAGGGCCATGCCGACCGTGCACAGACCTCCGTGTCCCAAGTGGCCGCTGGTCGGAAGCAAATCCTCGTGGGCAGGAGCTCATGGAGAGACGAGAACTTGGTTGAGAAACTGAAAACAAATCTCAATAAGCAGGAGATAACCACCAATTCCTGTCGCCATGGTAACAAAGATTGGGGAGGGGGAGCGGGGGGGGGGGGGCAAGAGTCTGGAAGGCCAGAGCAATTATCTCCTGTCTTATCCTCTAAGATCCAGGCTCTGGCTGGAGCTGTTTTCACCCCGGCGCCCAGCCCGGCGCGGAGTGGGGACGGCTCTGAGCTCCAGCTGCCCGCTGCCCCCGAGTCCCCTGCCTCCGTCCCCCCTGCAGCCCCCAGGTTCTCTCGCTCTGCCTGCCACGCTGCACCACCACGGCACTACGGGGCTCGTGTCCCCGTCCCTGGGCACGCCGATCCCGGGGGCACATTCGAGCTGGACCTCCTGCCAGGCGCCCCCGCCTCACCTGGGTGACCACACTCAGCGTCTTTCTCCAGGACAGCGTGTCGGAGCCGGGCACCGGGCTCCCTGTGCTGAGAGGCGCTCCCGGGCCCCAGGTGCACAGCGGCCTGTCGCGTGGAGGGGACGGGGCTAAGCCAGCCCCTGCGGACAGCGGAGGGGAGCTCATCTTTACACGGTCCAAGCGGGCTCCCAAAACTCTAGCCGGTGGTCAGCCAGAGGGCAGGTGCCGGGGACCCAGGCTGTGAGGACGGTACACGTTTGTTCTCAAGGCAGCTGCGGTCCCACAGCCCCATGGGGACACGACCTGGAAGGTTCCGGAAAGGACTGAAAGGCGGGGTGGAGGGACCAGGGCTGCAGAAGGGGCCCCGACGCGCACACCACCCACAGGCCCACTGCAGACCACGCAGCCAGCCGGAGCCAGGACCCCACGGCACAGCGGGTCTCCCGTGCGCCCACCGGAAGGCGGGACCGGGCCCTGCCGGGCGGTGCAGCCTGAGCTGGGGCCCACTCCAGAGGTCCTCCATCACCCGCTCCCGCTAAACACACGTACCTTGCGGTCCCAGAAGCCCACGCCGAGGAACGCGCCCAGAGAAACGCTCACCAGGACGGGCACCCAAAACCGGAACCACCTCAAACACGGGTTCAGAGCACAGAGGCGTTTTATTAAATACGGAAGAAAAGGAGATCAGATAAGAGCTGGTGGGTTCGGGGCTCAGAGAGGACTTGGTTTTAACAGGGTCTCCCGGGACTTCCTGCAGGCGGCGTCGGGAAGGAGTGTCACCTGGCTGTCCAGGGCCTGGTGAGAGACGGTGGGTGTCTGCTGGGAGCTCATGACTGAGGGCAGGGGCTGGGCAGGGGCAGGGGCAGGGGCTGGGACAGAGGCTTGACGGGGGCAGGGGAAGGGGCAGGGGCATGTGGGGGCAGGGGCTGGGGCGGGGCAGGGAGGGGGAATGGGGCGTCCTGACCGAACAGCCAACACAGCAGACAGGAGGTGCCGTGTCCCTGCTCGGGCTCCGGGAAGGCCCGGGCAGCGTCTGTCCCTGGCTTTGTGCAGGCACATCCACCCAAAGCCCCCCATCCTGAGGCCGCAGAAGAGCTGCTTGGGGGTCCCCCAGGCGCCGAGCCCCGCGTGCACATGCTACCTGGACAGCCAGAGTCCAGGGGCCCCCTGGCCCGCCCCTGTGGTTATGTGTGGTGCAGACGCCAGAGAGAGGGGTCGCTCCTGGGCACCAGGCTCCACTGCGGGGAAGAGAGGGGTCAGGAACTTCCTGTCCAGGTCATGTGGCTACGTGACAGGGCAGAAGTGAGTTTTCTCTGAACATCCCCCCCCCCCCCGTCACCGAGATTGTTCTCAGGGAAGACACTGCATTGCCCTGGTGGGTGGCGCCCTGGCAGGGCTCCCCCTTTGCTGGACGTCCACACCCCGGAGCCTCGGGCAGTTTTGTAAATGGACTGCGCAGATTCGGGTGGCCAACACGAGTCAAGGGCCGTCTCAGCCTGGGGGCCGGAGTCCCAAGACGCCGGGATCCTTCCTGTGGCCCCCACACTGTGGCTTTCCTGTCCTGGCCGGGCTCTCCCCTGCTCCCAGGACCCCCCCCCCCCGGTGGCCTCCCCACTGGTGGTGCCCACGTGGACTCCTGCTCCAGGGCCCCGCCTGTCCTTCCCGATCGAGGCTCTTCCGGTGCTGGGCCCAGGAGCACGTGGCCGGGGACATAACGGTGGCAAATGCAGATGTCACGCAGCACGCTGCTAATTACCAGCAACGTGCGGGAACAAATTGAGAAATGATGGATTTAATAAATTCCTACATTTTTTGTTTACACCAACAGCGATCTGGGTGCGGGAGGGTGGGGGACGTGCTCGGCATGTTGAGCCACACCTGCCGCCCCGCGCTGTGCGGCCTTGGGGCCCAGCAGACAGGAAAGCACATGGATAATTGCATTTTCTCCCCACGTGTGGCCGTGGGGACCGTTCCAAGGAGGAGGCTGTACTGAATCCTGTTTAACCTCAGAGAGCCGCGTGGCACAGCGAAGGACTGCCCGGCACACAGAAATCACAGCCTGTGCTACTGTGCCAGGCGCTCGCCGGGCTGCACGGGCTCCACCCCGCCCGCGTGGAGAGGTGAGGCGGGGAGGCCCCACTGCTGATCAAACAGGATTGAGGTCGGCTCCAGGCTGGCCCCACCTTCGTCCGGCTGGGTGACGTCGGGCGAGCGAGAACAGGACCGAGGAAAGGAGGAGAAAACCCGCCCCGAGAGCACGGGGGTCTCGGTCCCCGCGCCCGCACCTGACCTGGCGCTCGGCAGACGGGTGCTGGGCCAGGCGGGAGGGGGACACAAGGACCAAGGAGGGGACGGCGGGGGGGCGTGCGCGAGGGTCTGAGGGGCCCGACGGCGGCTCCACGTCTGCCTCCGCCCTCGCCCCACCTCGGAGCCCTCCCCCGGTCGCGCAAGGACCCCCGTCCACAAGGGTGTGGCAGAGGACTCCCTGAGCATCGGGAGAATTCACGGGGGCTCGGTGGCGGACGGTGAGACGCAGACTGGGCACTGCGGGCTCGACACTGGAATGTGCGGCCGGAAGCACGGTCGGCAAACGTTCACCAAGCATCATGACAGGTGGACTGAGTAGCCGGGGCCTAGGCAGGAGCGCAGGCTGATGGTGGGTCATGGCAGGGGTGGAGGGGGAGGCCCCAGCCTGAGGGCCTCCCAGGGGTGATGCGACGCTGTCGGGAGACTCGGCCGCGTGCGGGAATGAGTGGGCTGCACCTGGGTTCCAGCCGATCCCGAAGTCTGTGAACCCGGTGACCTGCCCGGCCCCCACCCTGTCAAGCAGACAGGGGACTGTGTGCCTGACGCAGGGAGCGTGGCCCCTCCAAGTTCTCGGCCAAGTCCAGAACTGCTGGCCCTACGCGGATGGCGCTGCAGAGCCCCGAGAGGGAGGCGCACGGTGCGCCCGCAGCCCAGGTCCCCACGCCCGCCGTCCTCCCCGCGGCACCCCCACCGCTGGGCAGCTCGGACGAAGCCTGTGTCAGCCTCGAAAACCCCTGAAGGAGAAAGGTGTCCAGGCCCTTTGGAAGGTCAGGTCACCAAGGAGGAGACACTCACCCCCCAGCCAGCAACTCGTTAGCCAGTTCACCACCACCGCCTCCGGGTCGGGGCCACTGTGGCCCCCACTTTTCAGCCGGGAAACTGGGGCTTCGTGACCTGTGGGGGTCACCTGGCAGGCAGGAGAGGTGGGCTTCGAGCTGGCCGGGTGAGAGCAGACCCAGGGAGAGAGGGGTGGGGAGGGCAGGGGCTGGAGGGGAGAGGAGGGGGAGGGGAGGGAGAGCAGGGCACCCCTGCATCTCGTCTGGAACTCGGAATGGAGTCTCGGGGGCAGCCAGGGAGGACGTGGCCCAGCTGCTCAGTCCTGGGGGCCCCACGAGGAACGGCAGTCGGGACCTCGGCCCAAGTCACAGGGACCCCCGCCACGTCAGGCCAGGGCGTCATGCGAAGACCAGCTTCCCCCTAAGCCCCTCGCCGGCAGGCTCTCCAGCCGTGGCTCGCACTCGGACTCGGGGCCGGGGCCGGATGACCCGGGCGGCGGGTGCCCCGTCTCGGCCTCCTGGGCCTCTGCGGTGTCCCCGCCACCTCCAGGCCCCCGATCCCTGCATTGCCACGATGGGAGAGCTGTGCCGGCGACCCACAGGCCACGCAGAGCCCACGTGCTGGCCGCTTGGCCCGGCAGGCTCTGCATGACCGGCCCGGCCGTCCCCGCACGCTGCCTCTTCCGTGAGATTTGACCGCACCGGGGTCGGGGGCCCTGCGGCGCACCTGCAGGGGCAGAGCCGCGCCCCCTCCCCTCGGCTGCTTCCTCCAGAGCGCATGGCGAGCCAGCGGGACGCGGGTTAGCGGCCCAGGTGGCCGGCCCGCAGCTGACAGCGGCAGGCACAGCACGATTTACAGCTTTATTTCCTGTTGCGGACTTGCGCTCGGGGATGATGGATCGAGGCCGCAGAGCCCACGCCAGCCGCCTCACGCAGCGGGGAGCGCTGAGCACAGGCTGCTCAGACCAGCGTCCCCAGCTGCCTGCAGCCACCTGGCCACACTGAGGCCCCGGGCACGTCGGCCGAGGCTCCTGTCCCTGGCAGCGCCCCGGTTCCCCTCCAGCTGGGGACCCGGCTGAGCACGGGGGGGGGGGCCTCCTAGAACCCCTGTGCACGCTCCTGCGGCTCTCCCTCGGTGCGTCACGGAGGCCGGCCAGGTCTCTGGGCTCTGTCCACTTTACCGCTCGGTCCTCCCATGACCCTGGGAGGTAAGGACGCCTGCTGCCCTGGCTAGAGGTGGGGCCACACCTCAGAGCCCGTCGGGATCTCCCTTGACGGTGAAGCTGGGAGCAGAGGCCCGGGGCAGGCCAGGTCGGCGAGACCCGGGCCGGACGCGACCCTGCGACGGCGGGCTGGTGGGCCTGCCCCCGGCTCTCCGGCCAGCCCGGGACCGGCACACAGTAGGTCATCGGGGACGGCCACTAGTGACGGTCTGGGGTTGTCGTGGGCGAGTCCACGGAACATCGAATGGACTCCTTTATGCGGAAGCGAGAAATCAACTCGTTCCTGCTCCTGGCCTGACCCAAGCCCTCCGTGTTCAGGGAGCACCCAGCGAAGGTGCATGACGAGCCTGCAGAGCTGAGCAGGGCCCACGTGGAGTGTGGGGACACGGCCACACCGCCCCGCCCTTGTGTGTGGGGACCAGAGCTACAGTCTAAATCTGCAGGGTCAGGCTGGACACACTGGGGCTCTGCGGGAGGTTTTGGGGACCAGAGGGTCATGGCGAGTTGTCTGGAGAGGGCGGCTGTGGTGTGGAGCCAGCCCACAGACCAGAGGGGGACAGCCAGGTATGGGGGACAGCCAGGTGTGGGGGTGGGCGGCCGCATTGGGGTGGCCAGGTGTGTGTGGGGACAGCCAGGTATGGGGGACAATGGGGCGGGGGGCAGCCGCGTGTGGCCGCCTGCACGGCCGACAGGTGCCATGGACAGTGTGCTGCCAGCCAAGGGATCACCTTCTGACATTCGAGGCCCCGCACACGGGGACCCAGCCTGGAGCCAGGGCTGGGAGGGGCCGCGCGGCCGTGCTGACAAACGGGACTGGTGCGTCCAGGGTCCCAGAAGGATGAGGGCTCAGCCCCTGCACGCCGGCCCAGGGCAGAGAGGGCAGGGATGGGAAGGTTGGAGCAGCAGTGAGGAGATGGGGTAGCTCCACGCCCCTGCTCGCTTGCCCGTCCTGATCTGGGCATGTGGGGGGGGGGTGTGGCCGGGAAGCCGGGTGGACCCTGACCTCCTGCCCTGTGGGTACCCCTGCCATCCCCTGGGTCTGGTACAGTCATTACCTGGGAGACACAACACCGGCTTCAGGGAGCCCAAGACTGTCCTGCCTCCAAGTTCAAGTTCAGTCACTCACCTCCCAGAGAGCTCTGCTCATGGTCACCTGATCACCTGCTGTCCAGGCAAGGCTGGCCTGGTGTCCCCTCTCCCACCTCTCAGGAGGGTCAAGATCCTGGGGGTCAAGGTCCTGATGTTCAAGGTCCTGGGGGGTCAAGGTACTGGAGGGGTCAAGGTCCTGGGGGGTCAAGGTCCTGGGGGTCAAGGTCCTGATGATCAAGGTCCTGGGGGGTCAAGGTTCTGGGGGTCAAGGTCCTGG